>NW_013952822.1:160829-181240 GCF_001266775.1 Austrofundulus limnaeus
GTGGAGAACGTGCCAACATAAGCTAATGTCACTTTTGTGTCTTGATAAAGTATTATTGGTTCTGATAAGACAAAGAACTCATCAAACGATTTTGTGTGCATTTATTGTGAGACTGATTACAATAAAGTTACAGGTTTTCGTCTCTTTCCTGGGATAATCCTTGACCAAATTAAGAACGTGGTGCATCGAGGTCAGATAATTTGCTCATTTAAATAATTCACAAATTATCCATTTTAGAATATACCCAAAACCCCTACAGGTGCTCTTGTGCAAACTCCAAACTGAATTTTGTGTCAGTGAAGGAGACGAGGCCTTTAAATAAGTTTTCTGTTTGTAAAACCCTTTTATCACAGAYGCTGTCTGATGGTTACGGGACCGTGGTTGGCACCAGTGACAAGCTTCATTTGGGCTGAGGATCATCCCGTGTCTTGATGGACAGCCAATTGGATTTTCCATTTCAGGGCCGGGTGAAATTTTTTGGCTCTACACTTGACTTTGTTGTTCCTCAACCTTCAGGATCTTTTAAAATGACTGTCTTAGTGAGTCCAACCTCAGCAGCAATGGTACACTGTGAGAGGCCTTGCTTATGCAGCTAAACAATCCGACCACGTTCAAAGAGAAAAAGCCTTTTTGCCTTTGTCATCAGGAGGTCATTACACTGTGGATACCTGACAGAAAATGACACTGAATTCAGAATTTTGCGAAGATTTGTCTTTTTAAATGCTGTGGTCTTAAACATTTGATCAGCTGATGAACAGCCTATTTCAGCTTAATTGTTGTTTGCAATAAAATGCTTACTCTTTTTTTGGTCTCATTTCCATTTCTTCTTTTTGCATTTTGAAACTCTACTTAGAACCTTTTTATGATTCAACAGTGAAAAATGTAAATTCTTGCCAGTTTTCAAGGGGTCTTAATTATTAAGTTGCATCAAATCTTTTTTTGTCACAATCTCCAAATCTGAGCAGCAGGTTCAACTCCTTTTAAAGTGGAAGAAACCTCTAGCAGAACCAGAACTGGGCGTAGACAGGACAGGAAAGAGACACTGACACATGTTTAACCATTTATTTATTTTGGAGTTTCATGTTGGCAGATGCTTTTCAATCCAATGTTCAATGTTTTTTTGTTTTGTATCAGGCCTTAGTTGTTTTTATATCATTTTCTAAACAAAAAGAAATTCCTTTCACYTTTTTTATTTATCAAGCTTATAGTTTGAAACATGGCACATTTTAAAATTCATTTGAAATGATGTTTTAATTTTAATTTTATAGTGAAATTTGTAGCCTACAAATCTTACCTTGTCTGCCACCTCTGAGCCTTCCTCTTATCAAAGTTATGATCCAAGAGACAAACTGTGATTTATAGTGTTTATACCTTTACACCTGTATTATTATTATTATTATTATTATTATTATTATTATTATTATTATGAATGACAAAGAGTAGGCTATGTTTTGTGGGAGCGCTTTGGTAATGTGATTGTATTATATTTTATTATTTGTCATATTTGATCTAATCACTGCTTATGATACAATAGACCATAATATTTTAATGTATCATTTAAAGCACATGTGAGTATTTGTAATACAGAGCTAAAACGGTTGAGGTCATATTTGGAAGACAGAACCATGTAAATATAGCTGGGTCTGAATTCTACACTGCACCTTGGTCTTTTGGGGTTCCACAGGGTTTGATATTAGAGCCCCTGATTTTTTGTTTGACCTGCTCCCACGTTGGCCCACCGAGAAAAATAAATTTACCCCACAAAAGTTTTTTAATAAATAATGCAAATGACTTATTTACTTTTGCTTGCTGAGTTGTGTTTTGTCCTCTGTGTTTTTGAACTATTTTGACAATTCAAAATAGAATTTGAAACTTTTTTTAATGATTCATTCTCAGTTTTCACTTATTTAGTTTTGAGGCTATATTGGTCACTGCCCTGCATTTGACAGTGGATTTATAATATTTATAATTTCTTCACGTCAGCAACAATCAGAAGAAGCAGAGTGTAATTGGGGCATAAACACAGTTTCTGATTTTAGTACATTGATGCCACCACTAATTCTGGGCCGCACGTGAGCTCATAAAAAGCAGAATAGCTGCAGCTAAACCTGCTGTGTCCAACTGTGGAGATTCTCTGTTTAAAATTATATTGACATTATCTGCTTAAACCGGAGAGAATATTGCTCCTAATGATTTTAACTGCATTGCTATGGGTGTGATCTACTTGCTTTCTCTGCAGCTAAATAAGGACTTAATGTCACACAAAACTCTGCTGGAATACTTCCAGACTGGAACTCCACAGTTTCACTTACATATCCAAACAGGGTTAGAGAGGTCCTTTATTTTCTTAAACTAAAAAAAAAAAAAAAAAAGCTGGAATCTCTTTCTGTCCTCTGATAAAGGTCCAGGATATTAGATCTTTCTGAGCTAAACACCACAGTGATGTGGACTGACGTGCATGTAACTCAAAATAGCAGCCTCTTCCCCAGTATGAGCGGTTGTTAACCTGCCCTGCTGAGTGAAGACGTATCGTTGCAAGTCCAAACTAAACTTAAAATATGAGCTAAATTTAGATTTTAATCCAAGTTCAGCAGCATTAGCAGAGGAAAGTTTTAGCTAACCAGGATGATGTCATCATTCTGTGACAAATGTCAACACTAACCACTGCTAATGCTGGTGACGATGGTTTATAAAATCTAAAGCCAAAATGTTTTCGTTGAAAACAATATGGATGGTCCTGTGGTCCGGCAGTTTAAAGTGAAGTTAGGACACCAGCTGCAACTGCAAGCTTGATATATTGTAGGGAAGCATTAGCTGTGTTAGCGGTTGCTACTGTCTCAGGATGATGAGATCACAACAAGAGCAGAGCACCAAGAGCAAAGGCTGCATTCCATTCCGAAATACTTAAACAACTTCATACTTAAACTTCAACATTTACTGTGACTACAACATTTAAGATTTAACTTTTAGATTTAGATTTACATGTTGAGATTTAGCATTTATTATTTACATATAATTTAAGTTTCAAATAGTAAAAAAATAGTCTAAATTTAAGAACAGTGAGCTAAATAACAATAAAAGGTTCATGCAAAATTTTAAATTAGGACAATCATGAAATGAGCTAAATAATGAAAATGTGGCATTTTTTAACATTTAATMCAACACTTGGTGACCCATAAAAAGTAGCTAAGTTTTGTAAGTGTAAGCCATGATTTTTTACCTCTTCGACCTGATCATCTTTCTGTTCTGCCATTATTATCGCTCTTTGATGTGCCCACCTGCTTCTTCTTCTGTTGTTTACAGGCCAWTATGTTCTTTATCAGTAAACAATACAACCACAAGACAATAGAAGTAATTTTGCCCCCAGCAGTTCATGTATTGCATTGCAATTACAAATGAACATTTACATAGTTAAAAATGTGAAGCATCAATAATGTAACAAATTTTTGTAATCGACGTAATTGAGTATGTTGACTAATCTTTGCAGTACTATTGTATATGCATCAGGAATGTAATGGTAGGTCATGGTACAATACATAATGTAGGTCACAGTTTTACATAAGTTTGGTACAACAAACAACAAATGCTTGCATATATTTGTCTATTTTGGTTTTGTGTTTTTGTTTTAAACAGAAAAGTGTAGTCATGTTAAAATCATGGACAGCAAATAAAGTTTTTGACTGGTAACCTCACCATTAAAAATGTCACATTGTTCTGTCTTCTGACACTAACACACATGCCACGTGTCAAAAAGAAAGTTTGAAAAACATCAGAAAAGCGTCTCTCTGTTCTGGTAATAAAACATTACAAATAAAAAATAAAATACATCCAAAAATCAAACTTCAGTTAACTTGACCTTGAGTTGATGCAAATAAGACAGATCTGAATGACCTCAGTGTAGGAAAAGTTACACTTGATACCAAAAATCTACACATAAGGCTTGCCATAAGCTTTCTAAAGTGCTAATTATTTTATATAACTACTTGCCATAAAGCCATACACGTGCCTTTCATCTCACCTGATTGCAGAGCTTTTCCACACAGCTGATGTGTGACAAACAGGCAGGTCTTTAAGCTTCTCTGTGTTATTATGAACCAGCCATGCTTTGTTTGATGTAGAGCGTTTAGTTTTTTCTACTGCTTCTTTTTTGTTGTGGCTGTTAGCAAAAGACAGTTCAAGTGGTGATCCAGTTTCCTGTACTTGTGACAAACTGTGTTACTGTTAAAAGCCTGTCATGAACTGAAAACTGCTGGAACACCAGTGTCCCTGTCTACAGTAAAGCCAGTTTTACATCACTGTGAACTGACAGCTCCTGCTCCAAAAAGCTACACCTTCAAGTTGGACTGAAATCTGCAGCTATCCACACAAATAAGCCAAACAGCTTCTGGAGAAAAGGTGACACTCAAACAAGACAAAAGTTGAGTTGTGTGGCCACAAAGACAAGACGTATCTTTGGAGGAAGTCTAGGTGAGGCTGTAAATCTTAAAAACCCTGTCTCAACTGTCAAGCACGGTGACGGTAGCATCATGTTGTGGTACTGATGCACTGCACAAAGTGAATGGAAGGAGGACTATTTTTTAATTCTTCAGCTTCACCTAAAATCAACAGTGAGGCACATATTAAAACTGCTTGTAAAGTCTAGATTGTAAAATAATTCTGGGCTGGAAAAGGAACAGTTTAAATATATAATTAACACTCAAAATCAATATAACAATTTTTGGTATGATGGCTAGATGGAAACGTCTAACCACAATTGTAGGCACTTTTCCTGCCCAATTAGTGAAATAAAAATGTTAAAAGTTCATTTCATCCTAGATATAATTTTGTGTCTGTTTTCAAAAAAATACACMATCATCTTTCACTGCTTTGCCAACTAAGGCTTAGGCCAGAAAATCAAAATCTGAAAGCGACTGGATCAATTTCCGGCAGCTTAGKAACAAATGCACAACAATGATTAGAACTGCAAAGTCTAACTACTTTCTGACTGAGTCGTCCAAAAATCTAAACAACCCAAAAAAGTTTTGGCAAACAATAAAATCAATTTCTGGTCAGATAACAGCTACAAATTTACCTAACTCCATATTCACCAGCTCTGGTACGCTGTCTGACAAATCGACAATTCTCAACTGTTTTAATGAACACTTTATTTCCTCTGACTCCCTGTTTGAATCCACACACCCTCAAACGCAACCAGTCRACCAGGCCAGTATGTTTACACCGGATATTCCGTTTGTGCTTGACAGACCGGTCACAAACCATTTTAACTTTGTAACTGTGTCTCCCTCAGAGGTTAAAAAAGCACTACAATCCCTCGACACATGCAAAGCAGCAGGTCCGGACAACATAGAACCATTTTTCCTAAAGCTAGCTGCAGAGTTCATTGCTGAACTGCTCACGTACATTTTCAATCTCAGTCTCAACACAAACACAATACCGAAAGTCTGGAAATCAGCTTTTGTCAGCCCCCTACTGAAAGGTGGGGAAGCAACTGATGTCAATAACTATAGACCAATATCCAAATTATGTACTGTATCTTGGCGAAACTGTTTGAAAGACTAGTCTGTGATCAGTTAACTGACTTCCTTGAGTTTAACAATATTCTATCACCATTCCAATCAGGCTTCAGGAAAAAGCACAGCACTGTTACCACAGTCCTCAAGGTTCTAAATGACATCATAAATGCCCAGGAATGTAAAAAAATATTGTGCTGCACTATTTATTGACCTGTCCAAAGCATTCGACACTGTTGACCACAGACTCATGTCGAACATCCTGGAACGTTCTGGTCTCTCAAAACAAGCCGTCTCCTGGTTCAGCAACTATCTGACTGACAGAACACAGTCTGTTCATGTAGCAGGATCCTCCTCTAGTTCCCGAAATATTGTGAAAGGGGTACCACAGAGCTCAGTCTTAGGACCCATCTTATTCTCTTTATACAGTGTATATAAATGATCTGTGCAGTAATCTGTTAAACACCTCCTACCATTTTTACTCTGATGACACCATCATCTACTGCTGTTCATCCTCGCTCAGCCAAGCTTTCAACTACCTCCAGGACACTTTCAGCATCAYCCAGTCCTGTCTTCAAAAATTAAAACTAGTCTTAAATGCTGACAAAACAAAAATCATGATTTTTTTCTAACAGAAAACAACCAGGGAGCCTACCAACAATTGCAACCCAACAGGGACAACAAATTGAAATCTGCTCCACTTACAAATATGTAGGATTCTACATTGACTCTGACATTTCCTTTAAAGCTCACATCGCCAAAATGGCAACTAAGCTCAAACTGAAACTAGGTTTTTATTTCAGAAACAAGTCCTGCTTTTCATGTAAAGCCAGGAAAACATTAGCAGCTGCAACATTCATGCCTATCAGACTATGGTGACATGCTGTTCATGACTGCTGCATCAAAATACCTGCAATCCTTAGACTCCCTTTGCCACAGTGCTCTCCGGTTCATCACTGATTCCAACTATCTCACTCATCACTGTGAGCTGTACGTCAAATCAAAATGGTCATCACTCGCAGCTCGCAGATACACTCACTGGATATCTTTCGTATATAAAAYCCTCCTGAACCTAGTCCCATCATATCTTACCACCTCAATACAAACATCACGTAGTAAATATTCCCTGCGCTCCAACAATCGAGTCCTCCTGTCAGTTCCTCCTGTCAGAACTGAAGTAGGAAAAAAGCATTCAGCTTCGCTGCCCCCCTCAGCCTGGAACAATGTACAGACGGATCTAAAATTGTCAACACTCATCTCYCTTAGATCCTTCTTGTCCATCCTCACTGGTAACATTACAAAGAAGTTTGATTCATGCAGATGTTCTCTTGTCTCTACTTGTACAGTATAACTGTTAGTGCTGATCTCTCATCTGACTTCTTATTCGTTGAGTTTTTATTATCTTGTTTGAATTTGTAAGCATAAGTGTTTGATTGACTAATGTCGCACTAATCAACTGTTTAAAAAATCATTATGCCGTAATTGGTAATTATACGTTTTAAATGACAAAATGTCTCATTCTGTTTTTTTAACTATTTGTGTTTTGAATTGTTGTACATAAATCACTATGTAAATTTAAACTCTGATACACTCTGTAACATGTCGTGCGGACCTCTTGATCAGGTCACCCTTGTAAAAGAGATCCTGATCTCACTGGGTTTTCTACCTGGTTAAATAAAGTTTATTGATTGATTGATTGATTGATTGATTGATTGATTGATTGATTGATTGAACTACCTTCAAATCTATTTGCCGTATCGGCTAACAGCCAACCAGGGCAGAATTTACTGGCGACATACTGTAAACAATATGACAAAGTTCCTAAATGATATCACTGGCATCATTTTTAAATTMAGTTGAAAACAGCATGAAAGCAGCTCTACAGAACACTGATCTGTATTAATTTTGTTCCTGGAAATATACTTAGCACAAAAAGTAAGGAAATTTGTGTTTGTAAATGATTTAATTGTTGTAACAATGCTTCTTGCCAATAAATCTTATAGCAGGCACTTGCTTGGCAGCATCTGGTGGAACCAGAAGCTCTAAACAAGTGTCAACAGCAACAGCTAAATGAGCTGTTTGGTAGAGAAGATTTGGTAAACTTTTCATCTGCCAAACCCACAAGCTCAGTTCTACTACTCATCACACAAATGCATGTTCCTTACAAATGTGGCACAATTTGAAAAGGGAAATTAACAGGCTATAAGATTTATGCCCAAGAAGCATTGTTACAACAAAGAAATAATCTTCCAAACACAAACTTTCTTACCTTTTGAGCTAAGTATATATTAAGCACAACAACAAAAAAGATCTGAAACAGTCTGCAGTAAGATGAGAAACAATTCCACCTGCTTATCTGACCTAAAAATGCTGAAGCTGAGTATTTTTATTATGCTGTCTTAAATTAGAAATAAAACTAACTTTAGAGTTTGCATATTTGAGAGCTCACCCAGCCAAGCATTCATCTGCACAAAGAGCAGCTTTATTGCACATTGTCTACCTTTGAGTCAGCAAAGCCCTTTTTGGTAAACTAACATTTAAATATTATATATGCTTGGTAAAAAAAAAACCAAGACTTTCGAAAACAAAAACTACAAATAAAACAAACTACAATTTTGTGTACTGAGTGAAGCTTGCTTAGCTTGATAGTTCATGAAAACCATTGTTAAAGATGAAAAGTGCAAAATATTTCTAATAGCTGTCATTACCGTTTGCATAAAGCTCAAGCCATGATGGAGTTTCTGGATGCAAAACAGTTCTAAGTTTTTAACTATTCTGACGTTTTCCAGTTTGCATTTAAAGCAAAAGCAAGAAGCTAATCTCAGATTTGCAGCAAATTGGTCAGCAGTGCTGTGACGGTGTGTACATACCTTCATGTATCAGACTTTAGTAACACAACGTGGGTGGAAATAGCCTGAAGATGGGATGAATACGCATGTGTTAGAGTGATATAAAAAAGAGGAAAGGCTTTGCTGGACTTGCAGACTTTCACTGTGTGGTGTGTTGGATTAGTACACAAACAAAGAAAAAGAAAGAAAGAAACAACAAAAAGAAAAGAGTGTTTAGTGTAGAACAGAATACCTTGTATGTAACATTAGGTCCCACAAACTTGTACAGTGTACACTGTAACTGTATAACTGTTGATAAAAACTTAGATAACAAGAAGACTACCACGATTTTGCTTTAAGTGCAAATGTATGTCATTTTTTTATTTATCACTTTCCAAGTTTGATGGATTTTTTTTTTTTTTTTTTTGTTTGGACAAGAGATTCCCTGTCTGTTCAGCTGATTTCTTTCTTGATAGCAGAAATCTGCTCTGGACATTAAACCTGCATAGACTCGCCTTTAGCATGTCTCCTCCAAAAGAACTTCTGCATGATATTCCAAACTGAGAAAAGTTTGAGCCTTACTCTACTGCAGGAGGAGAGCTGATGTGCTGATGTGTTACTTTTTGCTTTGTTTGCTCTGCTGGTGCTTGGTGTACAGTAGTTTGCTTGTTTGCAGAAAATGTTGATTTACTTGATTTATCTGACCAGAAAAGGGTGGAATGCCCTCTCTGGTTGGGGATCTTTGTCTCAAGCACTTTTTGTATGTATGTACAATCACCGGCCACATTATAGGTTACACCTGTCCAACTGTTCATGAACGCAAATGTCAAATCAGCCAATCACATGGCAGCAACTCAATGCATTTAGGCATGTAGACGTGGCCAAGACGATCTGCTGCAGTTCAAACTGAGCATCAGAATGGGGAAGAAAGGTGATTTRAGTGCCTTTGAACGTGGCATGGTTGTTGGTGCTAGAAGGGCTGGTCTGAGTATTTCACAAACTGCTGATGTACTGGGATTTTCACCCACAACCATCTCTAGGGTTTACAGAGAATGGTCCGAAAAAGAGAAAATATCCAGTGAGCAGCAGTTCTGTGGGTGGAAATGCCTTGTTGATGCCAGAGGTCAGAGGAGAATGGSCAGACAGGTTCGAGCTGATAGAAAGGCAACAGTGACTCAAATAACCACTCGTTACAACCGAGGTAGGCAGAAGAGCATCTCTGAACACACAACACCTCAAACCTTGAGGCAGATGGGCTACAGCAGCAGAAGACCACACCRGGTGCCACTCCTTTCAGCTAAGGGTGCCACTCCTTTCAGCTAAGAACAGGAAACTGAGGCTACAATTTGCACAAGCTCATCGAAATTGGACAAGAGAAGATTGGAAAAACGTTGCCTGGTCTGATGAGTCTTGATTTCTGCTGCGACATTYGGATGGKARGGTCAGAATTTAGCTCAACAACATGAAAGCATGGATCCATCCTGCCTTGTTTCAACAGTTCAGGCTGGTGGTGGTGATGCAATGGTGTGGGGGATATTTTACTGGCTCGCTTTGGGCCCATTAGAGCATCGTGTCAACACCACAGTCTACCTGAGTATTGTTGCTGATCATGTCCATTCCTTTATGACCACAGTGTACCATCTTCTGATGGCTACTTCCAGCAGGATAATGCTCCATGTCATAAAGCATGAATCATCTCAGACTGGTTTCTTGAACACAATGAGTTCACTGTACTCAAATGGCCTCAACAGTCACCAGATCTCAATCCAATAGAGCATCTTTGGGATGTGGTGGAACGGGAGATTCGCATCATGGATGTGCAGCCGACAAATCTGCAGGAACTGTGTGATGCCATCATGTCAATATGGACCAGACTCTCWGAGGAATGTTTCCAGTACCTTGTTGAATCTATGCCATGAAGGATTAAGGCAGTTCTGAAGGCAAAATGGTGTTCAAACTGGTACAAGCAAGTTGTACGTAATAAAGTGGCCGTTGAGAGTATATTTTCTACTACTGCATTGTGCTTGTGAAACCTTTTATCTTTTAACACTCCTTGGTTTTATTGGTCAATTTGGGGTCCTCTAGCGCTCACAAGCTTTAGCTTGATTTAGCATGGCTTCTGGTTCACCTTTTCTTTCCTCGCTTCATTTGTCAGATGTTTACACTGTAAAAAATGAAATGTTGGATTTACTTAACCATGTCATGTTACCTTGTTCCACTTAACTGAGTTGAGTAAATTCAAAGCAATATACCAGTTTTTTTAGCCAAAGAACATATGTTGCTTTGACTTTACTCAACTCAGTTAAGTGGAACCAGGTAACATAACATGGTAAAGTAAAACCAACATTTCATTTTTAGAGTGTAGGTATTCTACTTACTTTAGCAATAATGGTTCATATGATAAATGTAGGCTCATGCTAGCTTTGGAGGCAAAACTGTGCTCTTACCCTGCTAATTGGACCTTCACACTCTGTTCTTATTGGTGCAATGCGCAATTAATGAAGATTGGCCACCAGGCTGGTCCAATTTAGCCATGAAACCTCCCACACTAAAATGACATGTGTTTCAGTTTCATTGTCTAACCACTGTGTGTGTGTATATACAGTATATATACATATATTAGGGGTGCAACGATACAGGAAATTCACTGTTCGGTTCGGTTCGATACTTTAGTCTCACGGTTCGATATTTTTTTGATACAAAAGAAGAGAAATTTCCATACCCTTTTAACTTGTAATTTATTTATATTAACTATGAACATTTGTTTAATCAAAAGTACAGTTTTTTAATTTAATGTTGCTGAAACAGCAAGTTTCTCAGTGGACCTGCGCTCAAAAATGCAGCCTAGGAGGAGTAGTCGAACACAGATCCACTGATCCTTTAACACAGAGCATCTTCAGAAGACAGGTTGATAAAGTCAATTTTTAAAAGCTGTTTTGTTCGATACAGCACTGTTCGATACAGGTACATGTATTGTTGCACCTATATATATATACACACACACACACACACACACACACACACACACACACACACACACACACACACACACACACACACACACACACACACCTATATATACAGTACCTTTCAGCAAGATTATAATCATTATTATTATATACATATGTATTTTTGTTGCTGTGTTTTTGTTCTTTCTGTTTCTGCAGGTGTGCAGACAGATGCCGGTTCTGCTGTCTTGTGTTTTCTTGATGTATATTTCACATATCTTCTAATCTCTCTTTCACTCTTTCCCATTAAAATTTCACCTTTTTCTTCTCTTTCTTTTTCTTCTTAAAAAAGTCTCCTATGATGAAGAAACTAAGAAACTAATATTCAGTTCTGCTTTCTACTGAAGTGGCTAAAACAATAATAAAAAAAAAATCATGGCAACACAAGAGTAATAGAAGCGGGGGTGTGCCACATCAGACAAGACCCAAGATGGAGGCTGTGATGTCCTTGAGACAGTGCAGCAGGATGTACAATCCAGGAAAAACAGCTTTTGGCAGATTGTTAAAATTTGGGATGCTTTTCACCATATTTGAAGGGGTTTTAGACTGTATTCTCAAGAAAATAATACCAAAATACTGAGTGTCACTATCAATTATAAATGCCCCAAATGGGGGAGAAACTGGGGATCAGAAATCCTGAGGACCTCCTTCCTCCTTCTGCCAAACAATCCAAGGGCTATTAGTTGACTTTTGTTATACGTACTGTATGCTTGCAGCTAACCCAGACACCCCCAGACAGTCAATCTGTTTTTATTTGGGCTGCAACTAATGATCATTTTAACTAATCTCCAATTATTTTTTTCCATTAATTGATAAGTCAACAATTATTTTTGTCACAACGTCCATCTATTATTCCTGTGGGTGCACCTCCTGTTCCAGCTCCAGTGCTCATCTCACCTGCTCATCATACCTGTGAATGTCACCCTGTTCCATCTTCAGAAAAACTAGGTGTATTTTTTAAAAGACATCAACTCATCAGGAAGATTCAGATTAATCAAAATAAAAACACAAACCAGATTCTTCCCACTTCCCACTTGAAGCCACTTTACAGCAGAAAGACATTCACTTCTTATTTTAGTAGGAGTAATTTTAATTGTGTGGATGCATTTTCTTWCCTGATCCACATTCCTTAACAGTTGGGTGGGATAATGTGTTTTCTAACCATCGGTAAACACAGCTCTAAGAAGGAGAAGCAGCAGAAGGGTGGAGGGATTTTAAAGAATAATGACAAATTTAAAGGGGTTCTAAATTATGCTCAGCAAATTCAAGAAAAGAAACATTTCTTAGCAGCAAGAAATGTTGACTTCCTTCAGAACTAACTGGAAGAGGAGTTAGTGGGAAGTGAGAAGAAGCTGATTTTTCTGTTTTTATTTTTGATTAATCTGAATCTTCCTGATGAGTTGGCACTTTTAAAAATACACCTACTTATTTGAAGATGCCCAGCTGTGACTAAGAATAGATGGTTGTGTTCTGCTGCTCTTACCACCTGCTGAAGGTCTTTTATGTTTACATGTGCAGCTGGTGGACCGTAATGTAAAGCTTCAGGTCAGAATGTGACGAGGAAGGTGAGAAAACTAGATTTTTGAGAAAAATAAAACAAGCCTGTTTTGTCTTGGAGCACAAATTTTCAAAGAGCCAGTTGATGTCAGTGAGTTCAGATCTCTGAAGGTAGAAGAAAAAAAGCTGAGATACCATCACCAAACAGTAAAAACTGCCCCCTCAACTCTTCAGCATTGTTCTAATGCAGGTAGTTTGTACAGATGTGTGTTTTAGTTGTGTCTTCCTTGTCTTATCTGTCTTCTTTCCCCTTGTTTCCTGTCAGCCTGTGGAACTTGTCAAATTCTGTTTTCTGAACAACTAATGTTTTACACTAGCCTAATATGCCTTTAAAGGTGCTTCCTGGACAATAAATCTGACTTGAGTTCAGGTCTAGGGTTGGAAACAGAGTAAATCAACTGTTTAGTCACACACWTGCACACTGGTCACTTTCACTCTGGAACTCATCTGAAAATGTTTTTTGCAAACTTTTGATTATTGATTTATTTTGTAGGAATATTATCATAGGCTTTGGTACTTTTGTTTAAAACTTCTTTTTAGATTAAAAATATATGCTACGGTAAAACCCAACTTATCGGAGAATCCGAAAAGTTGTTTTCTTCGTCTATAAAACATGACAGAGAAAATGTGCTTATGAGCTTCTGTTTAAAACCAGGTGTTAATACCAGAGTGAGAAGAGACTGGGTGTGAGGAAGAGGAGGAAGATGAGGAGGAGAAAGGGAAAAAAGCTACATACAAAACACAGAGACAAAGCAGGGTGGAAGTACAGACAGAAGAAAGGAGGAATAGATGAAGAGAAAGATGATTGTGTAACTAACAAGAGCCAAGTAACACAAGCATGACATCACACAACTTGAGGAAAGGAAGAGTAACACWAAACAAGCTTTACACCGATGTTTCCGGTAAATAGTGAATGTTTGTGTATTTTCCTGGTCTGGAATTAAACAGGGAATGTACTTAATGTTTTTKGTGCAAGATCTTCAATTTAAGCTGCATGTAACAAAGGAGGTACAGTTGTATTTCTGCGTATTCAAGGCGGCACAGAGTGATGGATCCTGGTGAACCGAGTGAGTAATTTTATCCACCACCAGGTGTGTTGGCGGTGCCTGGGGGCGGTGGTCAGTGGTGGCCTTGATTCCACAGAGGAATCCTCAGTATCTGCCATTCTCACAACACGACACAGGAGCTTTTTGTCCCTCACGATGTTGTGAAAAAGAAACTATTCAGTTGGTCCGCTTCCTCTCAAAACTGTCCTGATACTAAGTGTTTAAAATGAAAGTGTGAGAAAGAAGACTGGACCTGCTTTACCAGTAAACATGATGATGATGATATTGATGAAGTATTCAGATAGGACAGTTGTGGTTAAGGGAAGGTGACACAAAATCAATTTTTGATTTTACTTTAGCATAAAAATAGTTATTTTTAAATCAGTGAATCTAAATCTTTAGCATTATCTACCTTGTTTGAGTATGTCTGTGCACTTATAAATGAATGTCATTTTATACATTTTTTAATGAACATCTGTGTTCATTTTTGTTTTATTTTGCACAGTGCACGTAATTATGACTTTGCTTCAAGTGGCACTTTCCAGCTGCTAGTCAGCTTCTTCCCAGACCCAGCTTCCCCTCTGCCTCCTACCTTTTCGAACGTTCCCATCTACGGTGCGCTGAAACTCTCCTGCGCTCAGCAGAAAGCAGGCCCGGTCGTGTGGGTACCGCTCACGGCTGGTATTGGAGCCGAGACCCCCGGTGGCTGGGCTGCGCTCATCCCCAAGGACTTGGTCAATGGTGGGGCAGTCCTCGTTGGCTAGAGCTGCATTGGCTGCATCACCATTCTGCTTGGAGTCTGTTTAAAATGGGAGTGGGGCGGGTGAGCAACAGTGCATTTAACAAAAAGAAGGAAARGTATGAAGATTTTATTACCAGGAGAAAGAACTAAAATTGGTTTAGCAAAAATAATGACTAAAGGTTATTGTATAAAAATAAACAATTCACAAAGCATGCATTCAAAAAACAGCTTTTTTAATTTTCCAGGCAACTTTGTAGCTCCATTTCTTCTGTTTAATTATTTCTTATCCACATCAGCCCTTCCTACAAACTTTAATCTGTCCGACAGAAAATAAAAATAAAGACCCAGCAGACTGTAGATCTATACAAACCAGTTTCGCTCTTAAACTGATCTAAAAGAACAAATTGGGATATTTCAGTGGTTCTCAAAGCTTTTGTTAAGTCCCCCCCACCCCATTGGTCATCATTTCCCTCAGCTCTCCTTGCCCTCAGTGGATCATCCACACCTGTTCTTGCTTATTTAGCACAACTGTGTGTCATTTGAGTACTCAGAACTCCCTGTTTAAAATACTTCTGTTTCCCATRTTCTTCATCAGTTCTAACTCTTTATTGCCCTCTAGTTTTCTGAGCTCCATTCCTTAAAATGCCCCACCTGAAGTTGTTTATTCTGCTCCATGYTCTCCTTCAGTTTGAGTTTCCAACATAGTTTTCTTAGTGTCTGCTTTGTCAGCCTTTTGATGCTTATGTTTTAACTGATCTACTGACCTTTGGAGTCTGTATTATTTTGGGTCCTCTCATCACGACAACCTTGACCTCAAAGCAGATTTGCAAAAATAATCTAAAATCCCTCTAAGTGGCAGATATGCTGAGGTTTGTAGTTTTTCTTTCAGTGCCTTCCAATCCTTTTAACCAAACCAGTTTGACATAAATATTCTTTTGGGAATGCCTTTAGAATGTCAACAGAGTGTGGTAATCTTAGGTTACAAACTTGGAAAGAACAAAGTAATCAGTTAATTATCTTATTGCAGATYATACCCAAGAGAAGCTGCTCCATGTTTATATGGACTTCCCAAAAGGAACATCACTCAGACCCATCAGCAGCATAAACTCTGACAAATAATACTGCGAAACATTTTGCTGGTATTTCAGCTTCTCTTGTAAGAAACACTCCCCATCACATCACATCACATCACATCACATCACATCACATCACATCACATCACAACTCCATAGCATTAATAGAACCAGCGTTTGAAGCTGGCTCTAGGAGAAATGCTTGTATTACCTGACGTCTTTTCATTTTTTGCTTATATACTGACTTCAGAAGTAGTTAACCGTCAAAAACTTCCTTAAGTGAAATGTGCTCATCTAATAAAAGCATTGTGATAGATGGGCACATGATATTGATCCACATCAGGCATATGATGATGATATGTATTGATTTTTTTCATTTTGCCTTAATGCAACTGAATCATTAGTTATTTAATCAAGATATTAATGTGGATTGATGTATTGTTACATCCCTATAAACAACAGGACTAATTTCACCCTGGACCAGATCTGTACCCTGTAGGACCACTGTCTTTCCACTACTTATATTAATGACAGTTTTTACAGACTGAAGAATGGTTGTGTCATGAGATCTCAGTGTCCTGGAGGAACAGCGCCGAGCCACTGTTTAGGACGGGTCAGCTTCAAAGATTACTATCCTGCATGTTTTACTTGTCTCCCTGCTTAAGAAGATTAAAACACTGTGGCTGACATCTTATAKTGGACTGACTCCAAAAGGTAATCATTTGTGGATGTCTATCATTGAGATTTTTGCATTTTTGTCCTGTAACTTCTACACTGCWAATCACATAATTAAAATAGCTTACATCTAAGTTACTTACACTGTTTTGAATCAGAGGGTATAGGCAAAGCCATTTATTAGCATTTTAAATTAGCATTCAGCCATATTCTGAATAAAGTGCACCTATTTAGAATTCTTTATTAATGCATGTCTCCAGATTGCGGAAGTAAACCACAGTAACTGGAAAAAAGAATGCAGACTTCACACAAATCCCAGCTGCGATTTAAACTCTGGACCTTCTTGCTGGGCCAACCAGGAAGTGGATCAGTGTATCTCTTTATTAAACCTTGTGTAGATTTTACAATACAGTTCACATTTAGTATCCAGTCATACAGTCACAGTGTCCTCTCCTCAATGTTAATTTCCTCCACCTGATTAATCGTCACAGTATTYTAGCCTGTCTCTGTCCTTTCACTTGTTTCGGTTTATTGTACCTTAGACCTAGCTCTGCCTCCCAATATGTCCTGCTCTTCTTCAGCTGCTTCCCCTGTGCTGTTTGCTCCTCTTCTTCAGCCCTCACCCCTGACATTTCCACATCCTTTGAAGCCTTGGCCTTTCCTGCCTTGACAGTCCTGACTGTTCCTGTTCCTCCAGTGTTCACTGAGCAGCCAGCAGCGGGACAATCAGGAGCAAAACTCACTGAATCAGAAGCTATGCTTCTCCAGACTGCAATTCCTGAGTCAGTTCCAGAGTCAGAATCAGCATTTCTTGAGCTCCCAGTACTGACTGAGTCCCTGTGTGAGCCGGCAGTTCTGGAGTCATCTGTTCCTGATCCATCCGAGCCATCTAGGCCAGCAGTTCTGGAGTCCATGCTGGAGGCARTCACCTGGTTCATCGCCTGCTGCAGCTTCCAATGGCTCTGGCTCCTCGTCGGCTGCAGCCTCCACTGTAGCAGCCCCCACTGTTTCTTTGGCTGTGGAGCCTCCTGCTTTAGTCCTTATTCCTCTATCATCTTCTARATCAGGGGTGTCAAACTCATTTTCACCGAGGGCCACATGAGCGTTACYCCRGATTTATACTACATGSGTCTCCGCTACAYTGTTACGGCAGCTCCCTGGCTGTCCACCTGATCAGTTTCCCCSATCTGGATGGTCCACCTGTGCCCGGTTCTCTTCCCCAGGTGTTTCCAGTTCCTTGATTAACTCTCGCAGTATTTTGCCTGTCTCTGTCCTCACTTGTGTCAGTGAATTGTACCGCAGACTTCACTCTGGCTCTAATTTATGCATGTGCTTCTGCCTTAGTTCCTCCGGCTTTCTCTCCTTTTCCAGGCAGGTAGTAAACTCTGAAGTCTGTTTTGTTTTAATAAACCTTTGTTAAGCCACGTCCGGCCCTCTGCTTTCTGCACCAAAATAAGCCAAGATTTTAGCTTATAGCTCAATAAATAAGCAGTTRAGGTCCAGAATATATTTTTAGAGCATATGGCAAGAGATTACTTTAAAAATAAAATCACACTGAAGCAAAATCTACATGAATTGTGATTTCTGCACAGTAATAACTAACATAATCCACTGCAGGATTTGGCTTCAATTTGGACTTTACCCATCTTCCAGTCTGAGATCTTGTTAAGAAATTTTTTAAGGAGTATAACAAATACAAAATCAAACCTCATAAGCTTTTATTTGTCTAATTTATGACTTTAGTTAAGAGTCCTAACAGTTATCTATTRACAAGACAAATGCCAATGAAGGTTTTGCTCATTGCCCTTTGTTTTTGTTTGTTATATAAATAGTACTTAGAACATAGCTAAGCAGATGAAGACAAAGAAAACAACAGAATTATAAAATAATTGAGAATCTAAACTTACATGTTAGACAAGTTAAAAGCTTCTTGATGTGTTTCTCATGTACCAGTGTTTTCTCTGTCAGATGARTTCCTGCCACTATTTTTACTGCCCTTTTTCTTTAATTTACAGTCTTAATGTATGTTTTGACATTTGAATGAAACCTGTCAACCTGCAKATATTTTAAGCTCTCACATTATCTGAAAAGAAAACCCAGTAGTTTTCTATGTACATTATTCAGTTGTACGACTCATAAAATGCTTAGTTGATTGGTTCACTCACCTGCTCTGTTTATTTCAATGATCTCTTCTTGCGCCAGCGGACARTCTCCAGTGACAATCATGCTGCCGGATCCCACCATGCCTGGCCCGAGCACATTGCCCATTAGTCTGTCGGGAGAGGCTGTTGCAATGGCCAGAGCATCTGGCTTGCAGTAGTTAGGGCTTCCTGGYTGTGGTGCTCTTGGGATGTGCTTGTTCCTTTTCTTGGGGAGCTTTTGCTTGGCCATGGCCAGGGAATAGTACATACCAAAGTTGTTGACAATAACGGGCACAGGCATAGCAATAGTCAACACACCCGCCAAGGCACAGAGGGCACCCACGAGCATTCCTGACCAYGTTTCAGGGTACATGTCTCCATATCCCAGAGTTGTCATGGTCACTACAGCCCACCAGAAGCCAATGGGGATGTTCTTAAAAGTAGTGTGGGCTGTAGCCGTTGGATCATCTGGGTCAGCTCCAATGCGTTCAGCATAGTAGATCATTGTAGCAAAGATGAGGACACCCAGCGCCAGGAATATAATTAGCAGCAAGAACTCATTGGTGCTCGCCCTTAAGGTGTGCCCAAGGACTCGTAAGCCAACAAAATGGCGGGTCAGCTTGAATATACGCAAGATACGGACAAAGCGCACTACACGCAGGAAGCTCAACACATCTTTGGCTGTTTTAGAGGAGAGACCACTAAGAGCCACCTCTAGGTAAAAGGGCACAATAGCCACAAAGTCTATGATGTTAAGGGCACTGCGGAAGAACTCTGCCTTGTCAGGGCAGAAGATGACACGCAGCATCACCTCAATGGTGAACCAGATGACACAGACGCCCTCCACATATGTCAGCCAGCCATCTGTAACAACTTCATACACTATCTGTGAAGTAAAAGACAAACAAGGTTTTAAAACAATCATTATTCTGTTAATTTATTTATAAAATAGAATACTACATTCTTGGGATGGTGATTAAAGTGAAACAATGTGGGAGTAAAGTGCAAACAAAATGTGATGAGTTAAAGGCATCCCTGATTAGTTGTAATATTAGACTTTATTTGATAAACATATATTTAACTTAAAATAAAGACTGTAAAAATACTGTAGGCTGTTTAGTTTTGTAAATTTTTAAAAATATATATTTTAACACTGATGGAGCCATTTTATTTACACACAAAACATTCTGGGTAAATAATGACGTGTATAGGTCCTCGGTGCGACGCTGCTAGCGAACTATTTCCACCCTGAAGGTTAATCCTGGACAATATCTGATGATTGACTCTTTTAAATGAAACCAGAGAGCGTTGACAGAGAGGAGAAGGTAGAAATGACTCAGCCAGTAACTGAAAAGATGGATGGAGGACAACAGAGCTGCTTCATGGAAGAAGAACCTCAGCTTAGCCTGTTAGCTTTTGTTGCAACTCCATTGCAACAATAAAATCTGATGCATTCATACTGTACATACAGTATTAGCTGAAGAACTTGAATACATGTTTCTAAGGATGTAAAAGTGACTTTCTAAGTGTGTGGATGGGAAGTACCTGATATGTAAATGTTTGTACATTATTCTGACTTAACACAACGAGTTTCCTTATAATTTTCTTTGAATAACTTTTATCTTTCTGTTTTTAATTCTCAGCGTAGCTAAACTATTCTACTCTTGTGACCCTTCTAACATTAATGAGATGATTGTTTACGTTTAGGATCTGATTTAGCCTGACCCTTGCCTTCCTACACAGTTACGCTCAATTCTCGTTTCCCTTCACTGCTCCGTCTGGGATTTCTCCCATAGACGAGGATTTCTTTTCATTCGGGCCAATCAGAGAA
>NW_013952822.1:183179-184453 GCF_001266775.1 Austrofundulus limnaeus
ATATATATACAGAGCAGAGCCCTGTTTCAGAAAGCAGGATAAGTGGAAATCCTGAGTAAGTTCTGGGGTAACTATGTGTATATCTTGGGTTTTCTGTCTCAGAAAGCCAGATAGCAGTGATCATGAGTTAACTTACGCCCACAATTTACTCGGTGAACCAACCCTGCTCTGCAGCAGGATTACTTGAACAAATCCTGAGTTTGTTTCACTTTTTAGCTGAGAGCTGCACGACGACAGTGTCAGACAGAGTGTCCTTTTCTAAATGAGCCTCTAGATGTTGGAGCGCTAAAACTCTGCAGAAATCTATGTCACAATAATTTTGTGTGTGGAAGCTAGTGAATTATGTAATTTATTTGTTAAAGGTTGAACACAAGAGCTCATACCTGGACCTTACCTGATTTTAATATGTTTTCATATTTAATCTTTGCTTTAATATTTGCTGCCATGTCTGTTTAGTACCGTGGTCAGTTTAACGAGCTGCTGACCCACATCAGTGCTGATATCTCCTGCAAGAACACCAAACGCAGACGGTCAATTCCAGCTGAAGAGCTCCTGTCCATCTGTTTGTGAGCAACTTTCAGGAAACCTTCACCTGTAAAAATGATTCTCTCTGATTGGTTGACGTGGCAAGTTGAGCAGCAAAAGTTTAGATTTTTGAGCTCGAGCGTCGGCTGCTCTGGACGTGCTGCATGCACGGGAAATGCTCAATCGCACCTTCCACATCCTTGCATGATGCGCTAAATGGTTTACATGAAAAAAATCTATTGTGGACGCGCCTCTAGGGGTCTCACGGCGCGTCCACCATAGACTTTGCGCTGCTCCTGCAGCTCGAAACGCATTCAGTGTGAACGTAGCATAACTCTCTTTCTCTTGCAGCAGCAACAGTATTTTTAAAAATTTTTTTAAATATATGTTGATATTCTCCATATGCCGTCATTGATACTTTTAGTTTCAGCGTGAGAATTGGACTTCCGTTCTTCTTATTTTCTCCCATTTCCATGATGAATCATGTTATCTGGCTTCCACTGATGAGGGCTTCTTGCTCCAACTTAACTCAGGGGTAACTTCACTCGGGATTGATTACCCAGTTGATATCACCTGTTCTGAAACCGAAAATCCCGAGTATCACAGAGCGGGGTAAGTTGACTCAGTGTATCTGCGTTAATCCAGGGTTTGTTAAGACTGCTTTCTGAAAGGGGGCTCCGGAGGCTGGAGGGATTCGTAAGGAAGAGGGTCATTTTGAACAGCTTTTCTGTGGTTTACATTTATGTCAT
>NW_013952822.1:184728-185814 GCF_001266775.1 Austrofundulus limnaeus
GACATAAAAAATGCTTTAACTCAAAAACTATTCAACATAGGAGCTTCAGATTTATTTATTAATTTATTTGTTGTTTGGCTCTGGTGAAGAGCTATCCATCGGGTAGACCAATGAGCACCAGACTGTCAGACTTTTAAATTGACTATTTTGTTCGAAAAACATATTTAGATGTTTCTTCTCATTTATTTATTTATTTGTAGCCAGGCAAATCTCAATGAGATCACAGAGCTCTTTTAGACAGGCCTGGGCCTGGATGCAACCTACTGAGAATGTTTTGGTCAGTGGGAGAAAACATTTCTGTCATTCCATTTTAAAAACATAAATTTAGTTTAGCAATTCTTTTAGTGTCTAACAAGGTTGAGTCAGGTTCTCTGGACAGATTATTCTTAACCACGAGAAGGTACCCCTTATAAAGCTGAGTTTTGGTATTTTGGTTAAAGAGGAAATGTTTCAAAATAGAAGAACTCGTCCAGAGGACCTGACTCAACCTTGTTAGATAGAACTCCGGTACAACTAGAGGTATTCAGGATCCTTCTAGTGGTACTAAAAACTAATTTGGTGTCTTTTTTAAATAGTTTATCTGGTAACTAAGTTAACTCTAGGTTGAACTGTAACGTAAAACTACAAAACAGACAAACACTTGTGTGGAAACTGGAGCTGACAATGTTGATTAAAGAAGGTGGACAAACCAGTTACGGATATGTAAAAAGCACCTATCAGCTGTCCATAAACTCTGTTGGCAACACAAGTTACAAAACAGTGAGGACATTTGAGTCAAGTTATGTCAAGGGCTGTGTCCAAAACGACAGGCCGGGTCCTCCAGAGGACCCAGACTACCCGGTCGAGGTGGGCCGGGTCCTTGGTAGACCGGGAAGACTGGAAAAAAAGAGGCTGTGAATTTGGACGGTCTAGCCTCCCCTCCACCCCGACGTACGTCATGTCGCCTAACAACCATGACGACGCTAAACAGAAGCAAAAATAGATCAAAATTAGAAAAATATCAATAAATTAGCATTATTAATATCATAAAACAATAAAATTTACTTAAAGGTAACATTTGAAGAACTAATTGACCCTCCATAGGTG
>NW_013952822.1:186862-188134 GCF_001266775.1 Austrofundulus limnaeus
GTGTGTGTGTGTGTGTGTGTGTGTGTGTGTGTGTGTGTGTGTGTGTGTGTGTGTGTGTGTGTGTGTGTGTGTTTATCTAGGGCAGCTCAATAGACCGTTTTTAAAATTAGACCATAATAATAAGTTTTGGGACTCGATGAACACTCTGAGGAATAGAACCCACTTCATCTGTCTGTCTCATCGTTGACCTGAAATACACTCATACAGATGCACAAACACTTCATATTCCAACAGAATGTGCAGAAGCAGTGGTTTGAACTGTCACCTCTCAGTGAAAAGGTCACAGGATTGCCTCCTAGCCTGAGGTTTTCTGGGTGGAGTTTGCRTGTTGTCCCTGTGCACTCGTGAGTTTTCCTCAGCTACTTTGGTTTTCTCCCACCAGAGGTGATTGCTCTGAGACTGCAAGRGAAGCTCAGCTTCCCCTAAAATGTAAAATAAATAAATAAAATTTAAAAAAAAAGATCAAATATATACTGTTGTGTATACGCCATTGACCAAATATGCGCTACAACGCGCTCAACTTTTGTTCAGAATCAGCTTTTTATCACAGTAATGGCACGGCTTTCCTCATTTCACTCATTCCCCCAGCTTCACGGTGCTTTAAACAGTCGGACGCTGAGCGTCTACGGAGCTCATTAGCGATGCAAAGACTGCAGCGAAATGAGACGAGTCATTAGATAAATGATGGCTTTGTCCCGCCCATCGGACGCTGAGCGTCTCTGGGGGTCTATGGAGCAGTGGGCTGACCTCAGCCGGCCCGGACGCTCAGCTTCTGCATGATGATTGGATGATCTGTCTGAGGCTGAATCCCTTTTTGATTGACAGCAAAATGAACGAATCAGCGATCTTTTAGTGTAAACATGCCGGAGAATTTTTACTTTCGTTTCTGTTCTGAGTTGAATTGGAGACTTTATTAATCCTTTTAGCAGCATTTTCTTTGTTAAAAACCACTAGCAACAAATCAAGTTTCTATTTCTGGTGGTTGTTTTGTAGCTGCTTGTTTGGAGACGGACTCCTTTCACTCTTTCTGACTTCTTCTGTTCAGCGGGGGCTGCTGAGCCCCTTTACCTTCACAAAGCGTCCACAGGCGGACACACTTCACACTAGCCTCATGCCAGTAACAAGCTGAACATATAGGCAGACAGTTTGAATGTTGTGGACCAGATTTTTGGTGAAGTCATTTGATAGTCTTTTTTACGAAGAAAAACTTAAACAGCAGGGCTGATCAACTCCTCAGATTAATTTGTTGCAAAAGGTGGGGAAAAGTAAGAT
>NW_013952822.1:188426-198318 GCF_001266775.1 Austrofundulus limnaeus
ACATAAATAAAACAACTGAGTAAATGTACGTATTTAAGACGAAAAAGGAGGAGGAAGGGGTTGAAGTGGAGAACTTACAAGTGGCAGAGCGGCTTGGGAGATGGTCATTTAATTTTATTTATTTATTGGTTATTTTCTTTTTTACATGTCCTACAGTCTCTGAAACATGAAATAAATGTGAAGACGAGTGCCTGTAAAACACTCCAGTGTCTCGACTGACCTGGAGCACCTTGGAATCCCCCCAGAAGAGTGAAGAGGGCTGGGGAAAGAGAGGTCTGGGCTTCCCTGCTCAAGCTGCTGGGACCTGACTCCTGATAAAGCAGGAGGATGGATGTTTAAAAAAAAATTTTTTTTTAAAAATCTGTCTGATACATCCATGCCCGCACAACAGGGGAAATCCATGTAATTTACTGACAATCCATTCTTGACATGTATGGAGGGTTGTTGTCTGAATCTGTTAATAAACAGACCTGAACTTTAACAAATGTTTAGCCTAGCTTGTATTCTGAATGAGTTGTAATCAGCATTTTTTTTAAACGCGCTTCACGTTGCTGTCATTTGATTTGTGTGTTCCCACGTGACTTGGTGACGTAGGTGCAAAGGGTCAATAGCCATTTGCAGAAAGTTACTGGCCCCTGTCAAAAGCAGCTAATCAGAGCCAGGGGGAATATCTTATCAGTGTGTCACACTTATGCATGCATTGTTCACACCCTTACCCTGCACAGCCTCATTTAAGCTCAAGATTGTCAGTGTGATGCAGCTGTGCTGATGTCGGAGAAAAAAACCTAATGTTAGAGAAACTGACAATTTATGAGAGTTCTGAAGGTGYCATTGCTGTTTATCTGCCATCATCTGTGGCCTTGCTTACTATCCTGCGCTGTGGGGGAGGAGCTGCGGAGCGAGGGTTGCACTGCAGCAGAGAGCAATGAGGAGAGACCTGTAAGATGATTTTTTTCAAAATTTTCAGGCTACGTCCACAGTTTTCTCAGAACTCCTGCAGCTTTAACACCTGTGGTGAAGAGATGTTTTGTAAGACTCATCGCTGACTTTATCAAAGCCAGTCTTACTCCCATCTTTGATCCTCATCCATTTGCTTACAAAGAAATTAACAGAGGATCACGTAACCACGGCCCTTCACTTGGCCCTGAGCAAAGTCAGAACCCCAGGTGTTGCCCATGCAGCGTGCCCATGCTGTTGAGCACAGCTCAGCATTTATTAATATTTTCTAGGACCTATGAGTAAATAGGCTTTCAAATGTATTTTTTCACCCATTATTTATGCATAAAACAAAGATTTCCGTACAAATTGTCCACAGCCTGAACGGGATCTTACTGTTCCGCCCAGCGCTGCATCCCCACAGGGTTGTGTGCTGAGTCTTGACAAAAATGATCCTCATGGATGGCTCACATCCAGGTCACAAACTGTTCTCTCTTCTGCTCTCCGGAAGGACATACAGAAGCTTCACAAACTGAAAAAAAAAAACTGTTTTTACCTGTAGGCTGTCAGGCTTTTAAATTCAGATTTTTAAATGCAAATAACTGCCACAATATAAACTATATATTGTTGGCAATATTTTAAAATTTCTAATACTTTTTAAACCATTTATCTGAATGAGTGAAATGCTGCTTGTTTTTGTGCCTGATTTTAAAAACATATATGTTTATGGCTTTTTGTGGCTAAATCCTGTATTGCAGACTGTTCTGGTACTTAGTTTTTACTTGCGCTCAATAAAACTCACCATGCCGATCTTTGTTTCCACATTATGTTACAAGTTATTTATTCTTCTTTGCATCCAGTTTGAAAGCATCGACATGATTTCTTGGAGCTCCAGACTAAGCACAGCAGAAAACTGTTTGCTCCTCCTTGTCGCAACACCTGAACAGAATCCCACTTAACTTTAAATAGCCCCATCCCTCACCTGTCAATTAGTATACAAACAGAAATACAACCCCTAGTGGTGATAAAAAAATCAAAACAAGATATTTGGCTTCTACAGTGGCAGTGCTTCCAAATGTCACTGTAAGTACACTCTGACAATAAAGACTTTTTATTCAAACCTGTCCAGAATCAGCACCAGAGACTTTCTGATCTTTTTCTGTTTCCTTTTTTTCCATCAGCTTCAGCACTGATGTTTGCAGCATCATTCTCAACATTCATTGTCTCTTTGAGTATTCTCTGTCTGACTCCATCAGCTGCCTCTGTTGCCACCATAACAATCATCTGATGGAGGGGTGTCATTAATTCAGCCCACTCTTCAGTTAGTTTGGAAGGACAAGTTGCCCTCCTGAGCCTAACATCCCCCAAGTTCAAAACACTTCATGTTTGCTGACATGCATCATTTGTTTTACCTTGAATGTTGATGATGGAAAGTTCATCAACCTGTCTCCTAAAAGACTGAAAACCTTTAAGCTTGTCACTTTCACATCATAAACCTGCAGATCAGAAACTCTAACATTGTTGCCAAAGTGTTGGAGTTCTTGCCCCAACACTGTATTGTGAAAGTGGGGAAACCGGAGAAACCTGCAGGTCCTCACCATTCAGTAAGACACCAACTTGCAATTAATTTCTTTCACAAAACTCATTTCTTTAAGGAAAACAATAATATTCTTATTCACTTACACCAGATTGATAACGATAACTTCTTTGCAGTTTTTTTCTCATTGCAACCACTTTTTCCTGCTAATGTTACGACTTTCTTTTGTGGTAATATTGCATCTGTATTCTGCTAATTAGGGCCAGAGTGCTCTGAAACAGTGGAAGGCCATATATAGTGGTGACTGATCTACAAGACTGAAGTCCACTCTCAGCAAGGAGAACACCATTCTATCTTTAAGAAGCTGTTTCACAAAACTGCTCTGTGAAATAACCACAAAGACCAGTCCATCTTTATGCTTCCTCTGGCCTTTCATAAATCCCAGATAGAGCCAGCCATGTTCTGTACAAAGGTGAGAATTCAGAAATGAATCATCACACCATGTCAGCTGCCTTAACGTGGAGAACAGCACATTAAATGTGAGATTGAACATCTCATTTTAAATGACAAATTAACTCAGTTTAGTTAGTCTCTTTGATTTGATTCCTAAATATCTAAAAAGAATGCAAAGCTGATGTGTTTCATCATCAATCCTCCCTTGGTAATAAACTTGTTTGTTGATCATATTTCACCACTTCATCACATTATAGGACCACAAAGCCAGCATATCTTTTCATATGATCATTTTTACTGCGTTACTACCTCGCTTCGCGGCACAAAGAAACATCAAGCGTGGGTTCACTTCAACCCATTTTCTGACTAAGTCCATTCAGAAATCACACTGACTTTAAGTATTTTCTGAAGGAGCCACAGGAGGATCTCTGAGACACACATGCAACTAACTGTTAATGAGACTAATAGGGCAGCAGTGTCTGAGAGGTTAGGGGAGTGGTTCCTCTAATGTTCCTCTAATAAAGTGTTTGATTCCACCGCTATTGTCACATGTTGAAGTGTCATTGGGAAACACACTGAAACACACTGAACCCCCACTGCCTCTAATGTGTTTCCCATCAGGGCATGAGTGTGATTTAAAGCATTTTTAAGTCTCTATAGATTGATTTATCTGTATTAGCTGTGTGGCAAGATCTAGTAGAGCCTTGAATGAATGTGAGTGTGGATGGGTAAATGAGGGCACAGTAGTGTAAAGCACTTTGAGTATCCTGGTTGGATAGAAAGGCTCTTTATAAGTACAGGCCATTTACCATTACCATTTACCTGTTATGATTATGGCCACAGTCATGTTATCACTATCTTTTTTTACTCATGTAAAGTCAAGTTCACAGCCGTCATTCAGTTCTTGTCTCAGTCTGCTCCTGCTCACTTCCCCTCCCATCACAGATCCCAGTATTCAGCTTATTCGTCTCACCTGTGCCACCCAGTATTTAAATCAGCCACTCACCTCTGTCCGACGCCAGATTATCCTCAGCCCGCCTGTGGTTCTCCGGCATTCCAAGTTCATGCTGCGTTATCGCCTTGTGATCTCGACCCTGTTTATGACTCCTGGTTCTACGATACTCGCCTTTGCCTGTCGGATTATTACAGTCATCTGTCTCACCCGTAAAAACCCACGCCTTGCTCCTCGGACTCCTGCTCCTTGTCTCACCCCCGATCGGACCATCTGACCTCCCGGATCTCGATCCTCGCCTGTACCACGGATTATCGGAACTTGCCTGCTCTAATCGGTCTGGATGAATTGTCGGAACTACCGTTTACCCACATCTGTACCGGAACTCCGCTCTTGCCTCTCGGACCCAAACAAATCAACCAATCTAACGGTGACGTCACCGCACCATGTTGGAATGCAGACTCCTCACTCAAGGTTTTTATCTGGATTCCTTCAACTGGAAACAGGTTAGTGGCTTTAGTTCATTGGAAGATTCTCCTATCTCATTCTGCCACTAATCTGAATATCCTGTTTAGATCTGATGAGCATCTGGTCCAAGCAGTTCCTGAGTCACTCTCCTTTGCACAATAAACTTTGTAAAGCTTTGTCTTGGGCCGGTGTTAATTCAGAACTCAAACCTCACTTCATATCATTACCAACAGTTTGTCAAACGGGTATAAAGAAGCAGGTGTTCTGGAGCGGGGTAAAGTGTGTTTTATTTTCTTTTTCATTTAGTTGGCAGCACAACAGTCAGTGGTTAAACTGATGCTTCACAGTAAGAAGGTCCTGGGTTCAATCCCTGGTTTGGACCTAGGGTCTTTCCATTCAGAGTTTGCATGCTCTCTTGTTTGAATGGGTTTTCCCCAGATATTCCTGTTTCCTCCTACAGATCAAAAATGTGCACAATAGTTTGCCTTCAGTCCCAGGCCTGCCTGGCAAAAGATCTGATCTCAACATAGACTTAAATATAAAGATCACAAGACTGAGTCCCACCCATACCGTGCACTGGTAGCGTCTGTGACAGCATGGAGGAGCAGAAACAGACCAAACAGGGCAACAGCTCACAAAAACTAATAGATAAACAGCAAGCTGAACCAGATTTGTTTCACAGATTATCTGTCATGTTTTTACAATAAATTAATAATTATGTTAATTTCATTCAACAATCATGTAAAACAGCAGATTTATACCAGAAAAATATATAATTTATAAGTAACAATGATCTNGTATTGTTTTGTTGTATGTAATGTTTTGTTTTTAAAAATGAAATGAATAAATACTATAAACTAAACAAAAAGATCTGTGACAGGGTCACAGATCTTTTACATCGAAACATTTTACATCGAAAAGGAACAGAGGGTAGAATTTATAACCCACACATTTTATGATGTAGGTCGAAACCGAGCTTCCTCTTCTTGAAAGACCAGCATCCACCGCTGTCTCCCACAGACCAAAAACATGAATGGTAGATTTATTGGAAACTGTAAAGTGCTTTGTATCGTCATCTTTGCATTTTTATATTTGACAGAATTTTTGCTCTGCACACGTGAGACAGACCGAAGCGGACCAGAGGTAGTGCTGGACAATAATTCAATATGATACATAGGGAAGCTGCTGAGTTTTCTCATGTGAGCTCAGGGTAAAGTTCTCCGTGACTGTTGCCTGCTGAGGTTCTGCTTGCCACCACAACTCCTACGTCGCTGCTTTTTCCTCTCTGGAGGGCGGGAGGACCGGTTAGGTCACCCTGCAGGAGCAGGGTTACTACCCCAATGCTTTTGACTATATGGTCCCCACTGTTGGGATGTTGGTTCAGACAACTGGAACCTGGATCCCGTGTAGTTTCCACTGTGGCCCCTCCCTGTCAAGACTGCAAAGTCCTGATAAGCCGGCGGCAGCTGACGTGGTGCCGCTTTGAGCAGGAGGAAGCAGCAGAATGGCTCAGTGGTTAGCACTGTTGCCTCACAGCAAGAAGGTCCTGAGTTTGATGCAGAGTTCGGACCTGCGGTCTTTCTATGCGGAGTTTGCATGTTCTCCTCGTGTTTATGTGGGTTTTCTCTGGGTACTCTGGTTTCCCCTACACCCCAAAAATATGTACAATAGGTTGCCTTCAGGCCCAAGCTACCCTTGCAAAAGAGATTTGTGATCTCAATGGGATTTGCCTGATTAAATAATGGTAAAAAATAATAAATAAAGGAGACAAAAGTCAACCCCTCACCCTGCTTCTTCTTCATGTTGTTAGCTTGCTGAATGCCTGTGACTACCTCTCCAAACAGGCCCTTAGCCCACAATGGGTTGAATGGGAAATTCATGATGGTTTGTTTGTGCTGATCTGGCAAGTTGAACAGATTAAGCCAGAGTGATCTTTCTCCCACTCCTGCTAAGCCCATAACACATCCACAGCCCTGCACCCCACCTCTGGAGGATGAGATCTGTCACAATGGAGATCTATTCCCAAATTGCTGGACTTGGGGTGCCCTTATCTAAAAAGACACCCATATCCTGAAACAGCTCTGCTTGGTAGGCTGAAAGGAGTGTGACATGTTCAGATTTGTTATGGACTCCATTTTGCCCAGGAGTGCGGGTCCTGCTGCTGTCAGAGTATGTCGAAGGTTGGGATGGAGATGAAAAGCGACTGACTGTTCCACCATTGGGGGATCTGTGAGCCACAGAGCTTTGCATGAGTTATTTCTAGCCCTGAGTAACCCTTGACGGGCACTCTGTGGTAAAAAGGTTTGTCCCAATACAGCCTCATCTCCTTTGTGCACACAGGAACAGGACTGCTACTCCAGCATTGATCCTGATACGATGTTTAGCTTTTATCTTATCCTCATTTTCCATTTTCTGTCCAAAATCTAGAAACGTGCTTTTGCCACTCAGATCAAAGCCCAATCACATCATCCTGACTCCCCACCTGTACATCGAAGTTTGACATTTTTAATTTGAATGTGGATGACAGAAAGCTTTAATTTTATTGGTTAAATTGCATTGTTATCAGATTCAGCAAAAGTAAAAACTGAAAGAATAAGTAGATGGTCTGTCTGCTCTCACCAAGATGTTTTTGAGGTTTGGAGGTTTTCTAAACCACAATCCTGGTTGGATTATTCAAATTTTGATTTAGACCAGGATCTGTGGCAGAGCTGATGTGAACAATCAAACTGAGAAATTAAAAAAAAGTCCTTTCAGAGGTGTAAGATATGATTGTCTATAAAACAGTGAGTTTCTATCTGCATTTTCTGCAACATCTGAAAACTGCTGAACTAACCCACATTATGAGTGATGAGTAAGCAAAGAAAACGGAGAGGCAACAGGTCCAGGAGAGAAACCAAGACATTTCTCTCCCCAATAACACTTTACAGCTTGTCCTGGGGGACCCCGAGGAATTCCCAGGCCAGAGAAGATACATAATCCTTCCAGTTTGTCCAGGGGACCCCGAGGAGTTCCCAGACCAGAGAAGATATATAATCCCTCCAGTSAGTTGGAATGCTGTGACAACTGCCAACAGATGCTCAGGCAGAGAACTGCTTCTTCTTTAATGGAGAGTGGCAGCCAATATAACGGTGCGTTAACGCCATCTAGCATTAGAGTGTGAGACAGAGCTATCTATACATATACTGTATGTATTATATACATGTATACTCTATATATAGCATCCTATTTTACAGATACTTCTTCTATATACTGGTAGTTTTGACAGAAGTGTTTGGGGTGTTTATTTTTGTTAAATGACACAACACCTATTTGTTCCACCATTTCTGACTAATCTATGTCTGTTAGACGTAAACGATTTTAGTGACACCAGAGAGTTGGTAACAAGTTGCTTTTTTGGAGTGTTTGGTGCTCATGAAAAGAGATGGAAGCAACAACACTAAATGTTTGACTCCCACTGGAACACAAGCCTGTTATTAGAGCTCTATACCACTGGGCTGAACATGTCATAAAATGAGTGGAGCAAAGTAAAAAAAAAATCCACATATCAAAAAAGATCAGACTTRTGAATCAAAATGCTTATATTTTGTTCAGAGAAAACCATTTATATCAATGAGAAAACCTAACTTTAAAACAAGTAGAAGGTTGGAATTTCTGGTTTTTAATACTTAAAAATGAAACAAATGTTATGAAGGGCTTGGTAGGTTAGAACCCCAAGTGCAGAACTGAAATGATCTTGGCAAAAATGGTGCAAATGGCTTTATTAAACAAATCAACAAGTTGGTGTGGCAGCAAACAAGAGACTTAGGCTTGGCTTGAGACAATGACATGAACAGGAACAACAAAGCTCTGACACAGACTGAGGACACAAGACAATATAAAGGGGGACTAATTAGCTAAAACAAGAAACACCTGGGAGAGAAACATGAGGAGCAGGTGAGAGTGGGTGGGGCTRGAGCAAAGACAGGCAGGAGGAAGAAAACAGAAATACAGGACAGAAAACCAGAAGAGAGACCAAAATAAAAACACCCATGCAGACAGATCATGAAAATAAAACCTGATCTCCAGTAAAATTCTTTGTAAGTCACACTTCATGCTTCATACATGTAACTTTAACTCAAAATTCTTCTTCTTTTATGAACAAGGCTGTCAAAAACCCTATTTCAGCTTGTATTAGAGTTGTTTAGAAGTTTGCAACTTCACACTTTTCTGAAGAAAAAAAAACTCCTCAGATGATTAGAAACACTTTCAAATAAATAACGTCCAGTTACTTTGTTTTCAAAACTCTTTAAAAGACTTTCCTGACCAGCACATGGAACAAAGCTCTATTCAAAGTAAATTTGGTGCCAAACTTATCAATTATAAAACTAAGGTTATTTGAAGCAATAGTCCATTGCATTTGGGTAAGCATGGCATGTTCCAAGTTTCCCAAGAAAGGTGGACATGGAAAACTGGCAGAATAAAGAAGAATCAACAATTTTTTAGATAAATTGGAAAATACATTTTGTTTTATTTTAGTAAGTATTTTTTAATCCTGAGTTCAGTGAATCACCTTAGAACTGCATGCTTTTTTGTGGCTCTTTCTATTCATATTTTAAAAAATGTGTTTTCCAAATCCCACCCTCAAATTTGTTTTCATACATTCAGGATGTTTTGTATTTTTTTTTAATGAAGTGAACATTTAGTTTGGAATATGGGTATTYTGAATTCTGTCTGGTGGCTTGACCAATCATAATAAATGGAACTTAGACTAATCGAAGTGTCTTTGTGGACTAGGGATGCTACCGAAAACCGGTATTTTTTTTTTTTTTCAGTATCGGTTCCTCATGATGAATTTTGACTGGATCGATAAGCTCCAGAATTAACTATATCATTAACGGTACAGGAAAAGTGCGGACACGGCACATGCTGTGTTGTTTAGAACAAGCTCTTTTTTCCTCTCTCCACTCTCACAGCCTGCTTCCTCTGAGCTCTCCTCAACACGAAGGGCAGGGGCTGCAAGCAACACATAGCGTCGATGTTACCCACCCGCATGTGCAGAAAAARACGTGACGTCTCATTCATTCAGCTCGGTGTTTACAGAAGTAGCCAMTGGAAGCTAATTTTTAGCATGTTCATTCTGAAGTTGCTGCGCAGTCCGARTCGATTAAATAATTATCTGACCTGCTTGTTAAGTTCAGTGTTTGTATCTGAACCTGCCTCTGACCRGTTGCTTCGGTGCAGCATTTTATTTTTGGAACGAAGTGTCATGTTTAAACTAAAGTATTCATCTAGTAACTTTAGCATTGATGCTATCCGCGACCGCTCGACATTACTATCATATTTTTCWATGGATTATCAGTCACCAAGGACATGGAAAATTAAAAGAAAAAAGACCAAGCAACTGAACTTCTGTTCTGTATCTGAAGACGTGTTCTGAAGACAAGATTTACATCATGACTCGAGGTTAGTTTAGTTAAATGCAAATTAAAGAATAAGTGGCTTTATTGTGCACAAACTGAGCACATTTCCTCACTCTGCTGTTGTCTTTTGTCTCGCTTCTCTACATG
>NW_013952822.1:198446-205023 GCF_001266775.1 Austrofundulus limnaeus
CAGATAGTCACAGGATAAAACTCTGTTATTTTAATCATACGTGTGAGAGGGCGCTGTTGCAATACTGTGTTTTGTCTTGGTGTTGGTCACTAACAGCAAGCCCTCTCTGCTGTTCAAGAAAATCATAAACTCTTTGGGGAATTTCTTTACTGTAATATCAGATGACGTTCCGCTCTTGCTTTAAATGATGATAATCCATACTTTCTGATGTTCAAGATAATGATGAGAGGTAGACAGTTCGTTATTAGTGGTACTGCATTTTAATTTTAGAAAGCACAAATCCACTTATGAATTATAAATATCAGTAAGACCGCTAAAGCGCAAATGAAATTTTTAGGTCCGCAATTAGCGGCTTTGCGCTTTAGCAGAATGGTGCCCACCACTGATTTTCAGATGCCAAGTAAACTGCATCATAGCGCACACGCGAATGCCCCCCCACCCCCACCCCCAGCACTGAACGGGATGGGACAGAAGCAGAAGGTGGTTCTTAAAGAGACAGAGGCCAATTTTAAGACGATTAGAAGAGGAAGTGATGAGAAGTTAAGTTTATTTTCTATTTAAACATAAAAAACAGCATTTTAATAACAACTGAAGGTGACATAGATACTTTATTATGGTATAATATTTAAATGTATGCCTGAGAAACACATAATATTGCCCCTTTAAAGTTGTCACACAGTTTGTGTGTCACTTATCCACTAGGTGGCAATATATTGACAACATATGAACCCAAATATGGCTGTGGAATATCAATGATAAGCAACATGGCAATATGTGACTCATGTTGTCTGTTGAATATTAATCATGGGTTGAATGGGTTATTTTTTAGTGCTTTAGAATTAGCTTTTGCTAAAACTTTCAGTGCATTAGTGCTTTAGAATTAGGGGACCTAAATATTTGAGTTAGTGTTTTAGGTCTAGTGGAACAAATTTTTAGATTAGTGCTGCCCACCACTGCATGTGACATTTCATATCCCAATCTATGCCACCAGTATTTGGCATGGCCAGGGACACCAAATTCAATGGTTATCCGGTTATCCTCGCAGGTGGTGGCCACACATGGAGGTTGAGTCCTGTTACGCTGACTTGGCACGGCAAAGTATCAGAAGCCAAGGCCTGACCACCAGGTGCTCAAAAGCATACCCCTCGACCCCCACCTTAAATCCTGGATCTACAGGTTGCCCAAGTTTAAATTTCCAGGTGACATATCCAGATGCTTTAGCTGTTTTTCCTTGAAGGTTTTTGAATCGCTCTTGGGCTGAACCTTCCAATGAGGCCAGTTTGCCATAGAAGACCCTACAAGGGACTGATGCCCCACAAAATCAACCCAAGGATCAATCAAACCCCTTCACCTTATTTAAGTGGTGACTCTGCAGTCGAATACTGTTGTTGAAGTGAAGGGTCCTTGGTATAGTTTGAAATTGTGCTCTTTGAAGTTGTTTTTTACAATGGTAAAAGATTGTACTGGACTGAAGTTTATGATGTCACTAGCTTCTTTACAGTTAAAACGAGCTCATCAGAGAAAACAATTATGTAATTACTCTTGCTATGGCTGGAGCTTCAGCAGCATGGTGGTCAGTGCAGTGGTCCTATAATCCTGAGGCTCCAAATCTAAGAACAACTTGTGTCAGGAAGGGCATCTGGTGTAAAACAAATCTTTCATGTGAGTTTGCTTCCTGTGGCATTCCCAAAAGGGAGCGGCCAAAAGTTAAACAATAACACTTGATTATATATACAGCGGGGTGCGAAAGTTTGGGCTGCCTTGTTAATTTTCCTGATTTACCTTTGTAATCATTGATTGTTTGGATTAAAAAAAATCTGTAAAATACATCATGTAGGGGACAAACACAGTGATATTTGAGAAGTGAAATGAAGTTTATACAATTTACAAAAAAGTGTGAAATAATTGGTTAAACAAAATTAGGCAGGCATTGATTTCAAAACCTTTGGAACTAATTATTGGAACTTAAATTTGATTTGGTAAGTTCACTGACCCTTGACCTCCATACACAGGTGACTCCAATTATGACAAAGGGAAATTAGGCAGGTGCATAAATTTGGGCACTGTTGTCATTTTATTGATTTCAAAACCTTTGGAACTAATTATTGGAACTCAAATTTGGTTTGGTAANTCAAAATTTATACTTAAGTACCCACAGATTGACATTATTTAGCTAATTAGTTGTAATATTTTTGTAGAACTGTTGCTTTTAATCAAATTATCAAATTAAAAACACAAAGTCCAGATTGTATAGCAACAAAATAAAAAAAATTACCAAGAGGGATAGGTATGATTGTAACCCCGTACACGCTGCATCTCTATCTGGAAAAAGTTAAAAACAGGGACTCAGAGATTCGTTCTCTGCTTTTGTTTTGGTGGAATGATGGAAGTCATTGCTGACAATCTAACATTAACATTTTAACAAGTTTAATTTTATAACACCCCCCATCACCTTTTTTTTTTACCTTTGTTGCAAAAAATAAAATAAAAGCAAACAAAAAACAARCATATTCATGTTTCAGAAAATTTGTTTTGTTTACCAACTGATGATCATGATGGAAAACCYCAACAAAAACTAGGATAATTTTTAAGTGGGTTTTCTGTTCATTCCTTTTTTATTTTATTTATATACTGTATATATATATTTTTAAATATTTTATATTATTTATATTTTTATATTTTATATTTCTGTTCATTCCTAATACCAAACTATCCCCCTTTGCTTTACTGGAACAGCTTGCTTTTTACTCAATTCACACCTCTTTTTCCTGCTTCCCTATCCTCTTTTTTTATGTCATGTTTTATTGGTACCAGTCCTCTGGGTGATTTTAAGATGAGTACAAGACTCCTGGGGCTGACAAGAATAGGGCTGGATAATTGAGYACGACAAGAAAGAAGGAAGGAAGGGAAGAAAGTAAGGAAAGCCAAGTGAAACCATCTCTTTAATTAGTAAAACACACACTAATAGAAGTAAAACTTACATTTTTAGAAATGTAGCAAAGATTCTTCATACTCCTCCACAGAACACAATATGTCATCTACAGTCCATCTATTAATGAAGATACTTATGTCACCCAATTAGTGATGATAGAAGAGCTCACTCTTAATCAGGCAAAATGTCAATAGCAAACAAAGTTTCAATGGTGGGTTAAATTTAGCATGCCATGGTTACCACATTCAGTTTAATGACTAACAGTACAGCCTGTTAGTCCTTGCCCTGAATAATATGGCCGCTCTCTCAGACTAAAAATTGTAACTAGCTCTAGCCAATATACAGTACCTCATTGGTCCACACAACCACTCCTCAAAAAGCATTTTATTTCTGGTTAGCCAAATAGAAAACTCTGCAGATTCAAATAAAATAAAATACATAAATAAAACAACTGAGTAAATGTACGTATTTAAGACGAAAAAGGAGGAGGAAGGGGTTGAAGTGGAGAACTTACAAGTGGCAGAGCGGCTTGGGAGATGGTCATTTAATTTTATTTATTTATTGGTTATTTTCTTTTTTACATGTCCTACAGTCTCTGAAACATGAAATAAATGTGAAGACGAGTGCCTGTAAAACACTCCAGTGTCTCGACTGACCTGGAGCACCTTGGAATCCCCCCAGAAGAGTGAAGAGGGCTGGGGAAAGAGAGGTCTGGGCTTCCCTGCTCAAGCTGCTGGGACCTGACTCCTGATAAAGCAGGAGGATGGATGTTTAAAAAAAAATTTTTTTTTAAAAATCTGTCTGATACATCCATGCCCGCACAACAGGGGAAATCCATGTAATTTACTGACAATCCATTCTTGACATGTATGGAGGGTTGTTGTCTGAATCTGTTAATAAACAGACCTGAACTTTAACAAATGTTTAGCCTAGCTTGTATTCTGAATGAGTTGTAATCAGCATTTTTTTTAAACGCGCTTCACGTTGCTGTCATTTGATTTGTGTGTTCCCACGTGACTTGGTGACGTAGGTGCAAAGGGTCAATAGCCATTTGCAGAAAGTTACTGGCCCCTGTCAAAAGCAGCTAATCAGAGCCAGGGGGAATATCTTATCAGTGTGTCACACTTATGCATGCATTGTTCACACCCTTACCCTGCACAGCCTCATTTAAGCTCAAGATTGTCAGTGTGATGCAGCTGTGCTGATGTCGGAGAAAAAAACCTAATGTTAGAGAAACTGACAATTTATGAGAGTTCTGAAGGTGYCATTGCTGTTTATCTGCCATCATCTGTGGCCTTGCTTACTATCCTGCGCTGTGGGGGAGGAGCTGCGGAGCGAGGGTTGCACTGCAGCAGAGAGCAATGAGGAGAGACCTGTAAGATGATTTTTTTCAAAATTTTCAGGCTACGTCCACAGTTTTCTCAGAACTCCTGCAGCTTTAACACCTGTGGTGAAGAGATGTTTTGTAAGACTCATCGCTGACTTTATCAAAGCCAGTCTTACTCCCATCTTTGATCCTCATCCATTTGCTTACAAAGAAATTAACAGAGGATCACGTAACCACGGCCCTTCACTTGGCCCTGAGCAAAGTCAGAACCCCAGGTGTTGCCCATGCAGCGTGCCCATGCTGTTGAGCACAGCTCAGCATTTATTAATATTTTCTAGGACCTATGAGTAAATAGGCTTTCAAATGTATTTTTTCACCCATTATTTATGCATAAAACAAAGATTTCCGTACAAATTGTCCACAGCCTGAACGGGATCTTACTGTTCCGCCCAGCGCTGCATCCCCACAGGGTTGTGTGCTGAGTCTTGACAAAAATGATCCTCATGGATGGCTCACATCCAGGTCACAAACTGTTCTCTCTTCTGCTCTCCGGAAGGACAKACAGAAGCTTCACAAACTGAAAAAAAAAAACTGTTTTTACCTGTAGGCTGTCAGGCTTTTAAATTCAGATTTTTAAATGCAAATAACTGCCACAGCCTGCCTATTTTATTTAAAACATTGTAAAAAAACAACTTCAAAGAGCACAATTTCAAACTATACCAAGGACCCTTCACTTCAACAACAGTATTCGACTGCCACAGGCTTAATTTTGTTTAACCAATTATTGCACACTTTCTCTAAATCATATCAACTTCATTTTACTTCTCAAATATCACTGTTTGTCCCCTATATGATATATTTTACTTATTTTTTTATCCAAACAATCAATGATTTATTAAGATAAATCAGGAAAATTAACAAGGGTGCCCAAACTTTTGCACCCCACTGTATGAATGCATACAACTTGTTTAGAATCATCTTGAAATTTGTGTTTAAACTGGTCTTGTTTTGTTTAACACTGAGGAACTATAMCTTGACTCGAGGTGCTTTATCAGATATACATATTCAAGACGTCACACAGGAGATGTTAACAAAAAGAATTTGACATGTATTCATCATCTTTTTCTTCTTGTGTTTAAATGTGTGTGTATTCACCTTTTGTTTCCTGTTTATGGCATATTTTGTGGCAGCGTGACAAACATGACACGGTGTTTTGGTTTATTTTCTGTCTCCTTGAGGGTGAACACTTTTAGAAATAGTGCTAAGTTTAGGAGGATATTTTTAAAACAACAACAAAAAAGTATTGTTTTGTTAAAACAATGTTTCTGTGTGGACAAGCCCTAAATAGCATTTCAGTTTTATTCGCAATGTTCCAGGACTACGATCTGTTTTCATCCTCACTGCCTGCTTTTTGATCCTCCACCATGAATGACATTTATTGCATTCGTCTTAAGTGYTATATATCAATGCTAAGGACTTATTGCAGGACTTATTGGAGGACTTATTGGACTTACTGAGTTCAAATATCTGCTACTGGTGGTACAACATATGCCTGCATGTWTGGATGATCTCTACAGAACGCAATCGATGCAAGCTGTGGAAATCTCTCAACAATTAGGTTCTTTAATTTTGGTTTTGTAATCAAGTAGAATATGATGTCCCTTTTTTGCTCTCCTTGCATCCTCTCCCCTTACATTCAACCTTCACTTCTTTTTTTCTCTCTCTTTCTACTGTGCTGGGCAATAAAGAGAGAAAGAAAGCTCTGTCACAGCATTCTCTTGAAAAGCACTAAAAAGGATGGGGAACTCTGAGAATATATTGCATATACTGCAACAAAATCAACAGGGTGGGAGAAAGAGTTGTGCTGAAAGGTTTTTAAGAACAAGAATCAAAGTCTGAAAATGGGRAAAGAAACAAGAGCTAGTTCAGTTGAAAGCAAATTCTGTATGTGTTTGAGACTAAAAGTCAGTGTTTTCTTGCTAAGGCTTTGAGATGCTGCTGTCATTRTTTTATATCTACCAAGACTAGTGAGACTTCTTAAGTTCTGGTGAACATGGGAGTCTATTTTTTTCTGATAAAGTCAAATCAGTCTATTGTGAGGCTGAATGCTCAAATATGTGGTCATGTTCTCGTCACCGTGATATTCATCCGTCTGTCTAAGAGCATGGCTTTTTTAAACTACCTTTTACGTACTTGCACGTAACTATTTTAAAACATCACCCATCCATCCATCCATCCATCCATCCATCCATCCATCCATCCATCCATCCATCCATCCATCCATCCATCCATCCATCCATCCATCCATCCATCCATCC
>NW_013952822.1:206778-209937 GCF_001266775.1 Austrofundulus limnaeus
CAAGACCATGGTCTTGAGCCGGAAAAGGGTAGGATGCTGTTGTGGAAATATTTGTTAAAAAAGACAGAAACACATGAATGAAAAGAAGATGCACTTCATAGAATGGTCGTCGTTGATTTATTCAGATTTGCAATTGCAAAAATGGTCACAGCTCACATGGTCACAGATCTGAGCAGAGATCTGAGCATCATTTAATGATCAGATGGGAGAGAGTGTAATGGAAATAATACTTTTAGGTTTAAGCCAGTAATTTATGAAATACTTTAATGACCTAGGTTTTCATGACATGCTGTTCATCAGTGATTATAGCCAGAACAAGATTTGCTACCAACATTCATTCTTAGATATCACTTGTGTYTATTTTTGTGTTTTCTCTTGACCTAGCATTTCCTTAGGATGAAATCTTGCTTTATTAAGATGACATAAACTTTTCTGCATAGAGTTTGCATGTTCTCTCCGTGCATGCGTGGGTTCTCTCCAGCTRCYCTGGCTTCCTCCCACAGACCAAAAACATGACTTTTAGGTTAAATGATAACTCTACATTGTCCCAAGGTGTRAGTGAGAGAGTGAATGGTTGTTTGTCTTGTTTGTCTCTATGTGTGGCCCTGTGATGGACTTGCAACCTGTCCAGGGTTTACCCCGGCCCTCGCACTGTGACTGCTGGATATGGGTACCAGTGACTCACGCGACCCTGAAAGAAATAAGAGTGTACAGAAAATGGATGGATGGWTGTATGGATGKAWGGATGGATGGATGGAAAATGGTGTTTGTTAAAAAGTATATATGGGGCCTCAACTGCCTCAAGGGAAGCAGAGACCAGAGCCGAGAACAGGGTACAGTTCAATGGCTCTATGYTGTTCTCTGTGTTCCTGTTGTTACAATAAAACTCAGCTGATCATTCCACGCAGTACCTTCATTCTTGGACCACGTATTTCTGTCTTTGTTAAATAAATATTTCCATAACAGTGCCTTCTCCAGGTCAGAGAGGAGGTCCTGCCCCAAGTGGAAGAGTTTAAGTATCTCGGGGTCTTGTTCACGAATGAGGGAAGAATGGAGCAGGAGAACGACAGGTGAATTGGTGCTGTGTCTGCAGTGATGTGGGCGCTGTACCAGTCTGCCATGGTGAAGCGGGAGCTGAGCCAGAAGGCGAAGCTCTCGGTTTACCGGTCGGTCTACATTCCTACCCTCATCTATGGTCACGAGCTTTGGGTAGTGACCGAAAGAACGAGATAGTGGATAAAAGAGGCCAAAATGAGTTTCCTTCACAGGGTGTCTGGGCTCTCCYTTAGAGAAAGTGTGAGAARCTCGGTCATCCGGGAGGGACTCAGTAGAGCTGCTGCTCCTCCACATCGAGAGGAGCTAGTTGAGGTGACTCGGGCATCTGGTTAGGATGTCTCCTGTACGCCTCCCTGGTGAGGTGTTCTGGGCACATCCCAMTGGGAGGAGGCCCAGAGAAAGACCCAGGATATGCTGGAGGGACTATGTWTCTCGGCTGGCCTGGGAACACCTTGGGATTCCCCTGGATGAGCTGGCCCAAGTGGCATGGGAGAGGGAAGTYTSGGTCTCTCTGCTTAGGCTGCTGCCCTCGCAGATAAGCGGAAGAAAAYGGACATAAGGACGGACGGCAAATAACAGCCCCAACAACATGGGTGTGAGTTAGCAGAGTAATTAGATGTTGCGTTGCTGAAGTTTCTTCAAAAAGCCCAATAATGACGGTGTTGATAAAAGAAGTGAGAAGAAGAGTTTGGTAGCAGACACATCCCAAAAGGCATCGCAACAATAGTAATTGAAGGGTATGTGTCCCCCCCACAACTCAAAAGTATCCGTTTGGACCCCTTCACATTCATCTCATCAGTTCACCCAGCGCTGTTTTTATCAGGTTACTTGATGAAAGAATCCATTCCACTTGATTGATAGGAGAAAACTCATCCCACTAAAAGTCAGCTCCAGGTTTACCTGGTTACCTACAACCAGTCAGCACCGCAGCCTGCAGKTACCAGGTAGGAGCAAGCAGCCGGAGGGCAGCTGACCAACGTCAGACTGACTGCACTGGGTTAGAAGGGAGAAAGCATCAGYCCCTTGTAGGGTCTTCTATGGCAAACTGGCCTCAGTGGAGGGTTCAGCCCAAGAGTGATTCAAAAACCTTCAAGGAAAAACAACTAATGCATCTGGATATGCCACCTGGAAATTTAAACTTGGGCAACCCCTAGAGCCAGGATTTGTGGTGGGGGTCGAGGGGTAGGCTTTTGAGCACATGGTGGTAAGGCCTTCACTTCTGAGACTTTGCCATGCCAACACAGAGAAACAGGACTCCACCTCCATGTGGGGCCACCACCTGCGAGGATAACCGGATAACCGTTGAATTTGGTGTCCCTGGCCATGCCAAATACTGGTGGCATAGATTGGGATATGAAATGTCACGTGCAGTGGTGGGCAGCACTAGTCTAAAAATTAGTTCCACTAGACCTAAAACCAGTGGCTGGCCATGCATTTTACAACAGACCTGCTGGACGCGGAGAAGCTGGGGGGTTAACGCTGCTAATTGCAGAGTCCGCAGCGGAGAGCAGGGAGGGAGAGGCTGCCAGCTCTGAACATAATAAGTTTAAAATAAAAAAATCTATAAGACTGTCCTACAGGTCTGTATGCAAAACGGGAAAAACCTGTCTAATTTACAGACAATCTGTGCAACTTGACACAAAGCCACCAATAATACACAGAAATGCAGAACAATATGCTGCTGTGCACCCCACAGACAGGTGTTCCTGCTCCACACACAGGAGTCTCAGCATCCCCACAGACAGGTGTCTCACTATGAAGCTAACACTGAAAGTCCAGTCTGTTCTGTTCTGTATTTTTGTTATTAGTTTTAATTTTCTGTAACACTGAGAATGTCCACTCAGCATTTAGCTTGTAAGACATACAGAAATCTAGTTTCCCGGTTCTGACTCCTGCTCTCTAATCAGCCAATCAAACGATGAGAAAATGTTGATGCTGTGAGAGGCCAGCTAGCAGGCTCTGAGGTCTTCACCTCAGCACCTGATTGGTCAAAATAGCAGTATAACAATTGTTTGTTTTACCATCCTGGTGCCTTTGCTGCTCATTCTGAAGGCCTGAGGCAGATTTGTGGACCCTAGCAACAGATGATGATCGAAATATGAT
>NW_013952822.1:211608-227216 GCF_001266775.1 Austrofundulus limnaeus
AATTTTTATTGTCCATTTAAAAACTTCATTCTCCTTTTATTCCTCAAGAAAAATCCAGCTCCTCTGTCATACAGATCCTCCTGTTCCCGTTTCAACAATAAGTCTTTTTCTACCACCACCATGAAGCTAACACTGAAAGTCCAGTCTGTTCTATTCTGTATTTTTGTTATTAGTTTTAATTTTCTGTAACTCTGAGAATGTCCGCTCAGCATTTAGCTTATAAGACACTACAGAAATCTAGTTTCCCGGTTGTGACTCCTGCTCTCTGATCAACCAAACAAACGATGAGAAAATGTTGACGCTGTCCGAGACCAGATCGCAGGCCCTGGTGTCTTCAACTCAGCACCTGATTGGTCAAAGCAACAGTCTCTCTGACGTGTGTTTCACCCTCCAGGTGCCTTCACTGCTCGTTTTGAAGGCCTGAGGCAGATTTATGGACCCTAGCAATAGATGATGATCGAAATATGATTGGATAAAAGCTCTAAATAAATACAAGCTGTTGGAAGCTGAGCAGCCAGGAGAAAAACTATGAAACGAAGAAAACAGATGATTCAATAATAGTAATAATATCCTTATATTAATATTACTATTATAAAAAATATAAAATATTCTAAAATGTAGTGATTCTGATTGTGTTGCCCTGACGGCACACCACTGCCTAAAACATTAACTCATATATTTAGGTCCCCTAATTCTAAACCACTAATGCACTGAAAGCAAAAGCTAATTTTAAAGTACTAAAATTATCCAGTCAAACCATGAAAATTCTTCAACAGACAACATGAGTCACATATTGCCATGTTACTCTCTTAAGACTTATAACTGACATTCCACAGCCATATTTGGGTTCATTGTCAATATATTGTCTCCGAGTGGATAAGTGACAAATATATGAACAAAATGTGTGACAGTATTCACTCTCAGCTGTTAATAATAATGTTGATCAATAACATTTAAAAACTCAGTTAGTGCTTCTAAATTTAGCAAGTGCTAATCCACTAAAAAAATTTAAAATTAGCAAAAGCCCTAAAGCACAAATTAGGAAATTAGTTCCCCTRTTAGTGCTTTAGTGCTTTAGGGGAACTGTGCCCACCACTGCATATCAGGGTGTCATTTTGTGTTAAGATGGCTGCATGATGCCCTGTCCCTTTTGGTTATGAACAGGCCTATCTCTACTTCAGAAAAAATAATATGTCCCCTAAATTCACTGTTGGCGGTTATCAAAAATGCACCTGTTCAGTGGATAAAGTTATTAATAAGCTTAGTTTTAATCATGCAGTAAAGTGTTAGCATTGTTTCTCACAATGAAATGTTGTGTTACAAATAAAAATAAATTAAGAATAAACTTAATAAAAGTAAAATGTTCCTGTAAAGTCAAAAATGCCAGTGTTAATTTAACACCCAGTGTTAATTTTAACACCAACAAAGTGTCTATATGTGTCCACACTAGCTGGTATTAAAATAACATTTGTGAAAGTGTTAAATTTCAACACCAATTTTTTTTGTAAATTTAACACCAACCAGTGTTTAATATTCAACAATACTGGGTGTTACATTAAAAAAAAATAGTGTTAGTTTTAAAATATAGTGTTAGAAGTGACACCAGCCAGTGTTAAATATTCAACAAAACAGTGTTAAAATAAAGTGTTAAAAATTATACCAGTATATTATTATTTTTAACAAAGGAAATTGAGGTGTTTGAAAGTTTAACAGACACCACAAGGTGTCAATACACCATCAAAATGAGAGTCAAAATTTAACACTCAGAGTTAAAATCAAACTCTTACTCAGTAGTTAGTAGAAAAGTATAATGGAGCCACCCTTCACAAACCAAGAGTTACCTCTCACTCATGGTGTGTTATTTTGGCCAATAACACAAACTTAAAGTTGAACAATTTGATCAAACTGAACAAGAAAGCTAACCAGAACAGCTAATTTTTACTCTCATAAACTTCTTTAATAGTCATAAACATGCAAAAACGTCATTTCTGCAAGATTTCTAAGCAAGGAATGCTGGGTAAATACTGGTCTGTCTGACATGAGGTRAAGAGGGCGGGGCTTTTTAGAATGTTTCTTTCAACACTGCATGGTGTTATATAACAACACTGTTAAGTGTTATATAAGACTTAACWKTGGGCGGAGCTTATTTAACACTGTCCAGTCTTGAGGCAACACTGAGGAAATCAACACTGTGAATTAATACTGGGTCTCAGTTTATTCAGAAAGTGTTAAAATAACACTAGGGGTTGTTAAATCAACACCCAAAAGTTTAACACTGAAATTTTAACGCTCCTGTTGGATATGATAAATTGTGTCACAATAATTTCATATCTCAACTATAGAAGTGAGTTTTAAATGGATGATGAAACTAATTAAATGAAGAATCTGTCTTGAAAAAAAATTAATAAAATCAAGTGTTTATTTAAGGGAGCATAAATGTGTTTAACAAACCTGTTAAATACACCAAAATGTAGGAAACTGCATCTGCATCATTCAAAAATTTCTGGGGGAGAACCCCCAAACCCCCACGTGTGCAAGTGGTGATACTCAGRTCCATACGGACCAGGAGGAAGGTGTGAGACTGTGTTCAGGCCACAGCAGATCTGTTCATATTTTAAGAACAATCGTTTAATTTTATTGTTTGTATGTATTTATTGGAACCGCATTCAATGCTTTTTATTAATGGTGAAAAATGTTACATGTGTTCTTCTGGTCGATATGGATTACCTGTTCAGCTTGTTAGGACAGAATATTGATTAAAATGAATAAAAATGCTATAGAATGTTTATTTATTATCATTTTAAAAATTAAGGGGAAAGGTAAAAATAGATTATGACAGGATTATTTTTTTGCCCGTCAGCCAAAATGACAGAGAAAAAGTCTAGTGCAACCTCTGATGTGTGTGTTATGGTGTGACAACTTGTCTAGTTACAGTGTTAGAATGGTATTCTTTACTTACTCACAGAGGGCAAAAATATAATGCATATTTAAAGTTGAAATAATGTAGCACAACAATTCCAGAAGTGTGTATGTATGTTTGTTTTTCTTCAAGGACTGAAAACCTCTACCAAATCACAAAAATCAAATTAGATAAAGATATTAAAAAATGAAAAAAATAAAAATTATACATAAAAAAACAACAGAAAAAAAAGTGTTTGTGTGCGTACTTGTTTTTTGTTACCTCTGTAGGATCTTGTCTATTATTGTCRGGATCAGTAATCCTTTAGGGGACCCAAAATGATGGAATGCCATTTTTGAATCAGGTGTTAGCTTTAAGACCAAGGTGTGAATTGAGTTTAGGTCAGTGTTAGTAGTGTACTAGGGTAGTTAGGTTTAGAGTTGTGCTACAAAAATGACTGGAAATGAACAGAAATCAATACACAGTCCTAGTAAGGATAGAAATATAAACTTGTGTGTGTGTGTGGTGTGTGTATGTAGGAGAGTAAGGGTGGGGGTACTTGGGGTGCTTACCAAAGACAATCATTTAGCTGCAGTGTTCACTTAAATGAAACAAGCTGAGATGTACAATCCGATCAGGGTAACGGTGCAAATGTCTCAGCCTGCAAAGATCTGCAGAAAAAGGCGCTGCACAAAGGAAAATGAAGTATTGCAGAAAATGACCCCCGTCCAAGTTCCCCTGTTCTTTTTGTACTGCTTCATATTCTGAATTTTCTTCCCCCAACCACACACCTCCCATCYCATCACTCCCTCTGTACCTCTCTCCCTCCTTCTCTGCAGCAGACTAGAGCACAGTCAGCTACTATGGGGACTGCAGTGTTACGCTATAGCACAAGCAGAAAGTGGAGGGGTGGAAGGTAGAGCAGTTGTGTGTGAGAGTCGGTGAAGGGGGGGGGGGACAAAGATGACATAGGCTGGAGAATAGGTGTTGGGTATTTAATAGTAATAGGAAGCAATGCAGCACTCAGACTCAAACTGTACTTATAAACCATCTTCAGCTGTTAGTGATGACAGCAGAGAAGAAGAAATACGTGACAAAACAATAACAGAAAATAAGAGAATGCAGCATCTATTAAATGAACCAATGCTTAAAACATTCGACTTCAAAGAATTCCTGGTTCCTTTATTTGTTCTCCCCCTATTCGAATGCATCTCCTGAAACTAAGTCATCTATCATTCTCAGCCGCTGCAGCTGCAGCTTCTGCAGTGACTGTCCACCCTCAACCCCTTTCAACCCAAGCTTTATGTCACAATGTTGGCACTAAATCTGACTGCAACACTTTTTAAAGTCACCCCTGCTGTCATACTGTTTCTGTCAACTTAAAATTCAATGAGTGCGACAGGATTTTTAGCTTTTCGCTTTTTACGCACCATAGAAATGTTTTCTTCTTTTAAAAAATATCTGCCAACGAATAATACCTATAGTCTAAAATTTGATGAATCATATCCATGTCATAAATGTGATAAAAAAAATCTATTCATGACCCTTTATGAGTTCAAACCTAAACCTCCAGGGACGCATTTGTAATCCATCATACACAATGTGGGTAAGGACACATTCGAGTCACTTCCTTTGGAAACTCAAGAGAATTGTACAAATCCTTCTTTTTAGTTGAGACTCACTATGCTTAGATCGGCATTTTCAGACAAATTTATACTTATGCATCTTTGTGTTGATGATTCATTATGTAGAATTTATTTAAAACCTGTAAAAAAGAATCCAGAATCAGTGATTTAAACTTGCACTTTATCTAATGCTAAGTGTGATTAAAAATATGTTATATTGTTTTTTTTTTTTGTCTTGAAAGTTACAGAGGAACTATGCTACCTTAACATTAAAGAGTTTGTTTTCTGCCATGGGTTAACCCTCGACACTCCTATAAGCAGGTATGCCAGAAATGAGTCTGCCCCATGGACACATTCTGCTGGTTTTAACTCTTTGATMTGAGAATGCTAATGTTAGAAATTACATGATCTTGTGAATGCAGGAGCATCAGCAGGGTGAAACCTGCTGTGTCCAACAGTGGAGATTTTCCATTTAAAGGGSCAATATTACGTGTTTTCAGGCATTTATTTAAATACTATACCATAATAAAGTATCTATGTCACCTTTAGCTGTTATTAAAATGCTGTTTTTGTTTAAATAGAAAATAAACTTGTCTTCTCATCATTTCCTCTTCTAAACGCCTTGAAATTGGCCTCTGTCTCTTTAAGAACCACCTTCGCTTCTGTCTCGCCCATTTCAGTGGAGGGGGGAGGGTCGCGCTCACGAGGGGCTGCCGTGATGCAGTTTACTTGGCATCTGAAAATACATTTCCTCAAAGAAATTTTTAATCTGAAAAGAGCTTCACGAGTGAGAATTAATGTTGAGAGCTCAGCAGACAGTTAGGTTTCACTTTCACTTTCACCCAAGAGCCTGCAGGAGTCATTGGCGGGGTGTGTGGGGAAGGGGGTGGGGAGGAGCGCTCTGCCATGAGGAAGTTTGGCTTAAAGACACATCCTAGGGGCGTTTCTGGTCCCAAAAGGCGTTTCTGGTCCCCACCTGTTGTTTTGCTCCTCAGCATGGCTTCCTAAAAATGCTGCAGGATTTCTCTAACATGCATGAATGAGTCAAAGCAAGGCTTTGGGCTTTTTTTATGAGAGTATAACATTATAACATGACATAAAACTCAAAAAAGTTGATTTTACATGATATTACCCCTTTAAGTGATTTATTTAAAGGATGGAATTAAAGATAAATCAGTAGCGTCGAGTCAACCAAGCAGCTTGGAGAAGATAGACTAGACATGAGCAGAGCACAAAAAACACAAAATCTAAAGATAGAAATAAGATATTCTCCAACATGATAGGCCCATTTTCACTGACTATCATTGAATTTAGGTCACCCACAGGTGGCTCTATCTAATTATGTGCCTTCTGAAGGTAGTCATTGGGGGGTTAATACAAGGGAAGATTATATAGGTACTGTATGCATCAATTTTAAGTTTGATATTTTTTGCATTTATTTACTGCAACTATTTTTCCCCCATTTAACTTTATTTCTTTGGAGTATTTTTGTAGAATTATTACATACAATCATATTAAAATTTTAATAAAATTCTAGATCAAACAGCAAGAAAAGAGAAACAATGGGAGTCGTAATGCACAGAGCTGCCCATTGTCACCAATTCTGTAACCTATTACGTTTATGGACAAGAGGTGCAGCCAGGGGCCAAAATGGGGTCAGATTCAGTGGACTCAGGATTCAGTCTTTGCTATTAGAGGATGCTGTGGTCTTGTCAATGTCATCATTCTGTCATCTACAGCTCTCAGTTGAATGATTCAGAGCAGAGACTGAAGAAGTTTAGATGAGCACCTCTAAATCTGATGTCATGGTCCTTAGTCAGCAATGTGTGAATTGCCCTCTCTGGGTTGGGAGTAAGTTGTAACCTCAAGTAAAGGATTTTAAGTATCTTGGGGTCTAACTCACAGCCAGAAAGTGTCCAACTTACTACTGGCAAAGTGAACTAAACTTTTGCACCGCTTCTTAGCCCCTTAGCAACAAACCTTCAATCCAMTACTCACAGAATCCCCAGTGTACCCTGGGGAACACAGTAGAATGCCTTTTCCAAGTCCRCAAACTACWGGTAGAGGTTTYGGCCAAACTCCCATGTCCCATCTAGGTCCCATCTAGCTCTTCACCCTTGGGGTTAAAGAGATGGGCCGAGAAAGAAGCTACATTATTCCTTCTGAATCTGAGGTTCGACTATCAACCTGACTGTCCTCCAGTACAAGACAGAGACCTTACTGAGAAGGCTGAGGAATGTATTTCCTTGTAACTGAAATGCACACTCTGGTACCACAAACCAATCCAGTGTTAATGCCTCTGATGTCCATGGGATGTTGCAAAAGCGAGACAACCGAGACAGCTCATCAACATCCATAGCCATGAGGCACTCAGGACGGATCTTGGAGCCCTGCCACTGAAAAGGTTTTTAATTACCTCAGCAACCTCAACCCCGGTTATGGATTAACTAACCCCAAGGCAGTCTGCAAACCTGACTCAGGAATAGGACAAATGTCCAGACAACTATTACTAAAAGCYTGTGAAAGTATACACAAACCATTTGAGAAACGTAGTTTAAAGTCAATGCAAGACTTAGCGCATATAAACTATAAAATATTTCTCTTCTTTGAGTATTTAACAAATAGTAATAATATGCGTAGCCCTAACTCATTTAAAACAGTAAAGGTTCATCTGATTTATTGTTAGACAGTGAGGAAAAATGTTAAATATCTTTCTATACAGTGGACGAAAACAACTGGTTTCAACCCACACTGAGGCTTTACTTTCACAGATATACTACGTTGAAGGTACATATATTAACATGGATGGAGTTATTGATTCAGGAATCAGAGCCAACATCTTCCCTACCAGTATTTATTCTCAGGAGCTAATACTGCCCATAAGTATGGTGCACAAAATCTGCTGGATTTCAGTTTGGTCAATGTCAGTTCTATTCTTATAACACATATTTAACAAATAACAGAAGTTCGTCAACGTCCTTTAAAGATTAGTCAAAAAAAATGTAAGACAACTACTGTATAAAAGGAAAGAAATATAAGAAATAATAAAATACAGAAACACACCATAAAACCATCAACTCTGAGTGTACGGAGCCCGCGAGGGGACATGGGAGTTTTTTTTTCATTCCCACGCAATAGTATTGCGTTACCTCACAATACCTTTTGCGTTCCCTCGCAAAAGTCATTTATAACTGTTGAGTCTGCCGGTTTATCAAAAAATTCACATGTTCACCATTAGCGAGTTAGCCTACAACTTTAATTCAGCTTCAGAATGAATATATCACACAGCCACTTAACACAGTGCAGTCACGCAACATCAATGTCAGTTTCATAAACTTGTGGTGACACATCCTGTTTTGGTAACTGGATATTTCAAAATAAAAGTCTAATTTAATTCAGTTCATATACAAAACAAACATTTGCGTGGGATCGCAAAACAATTTTGCGTGGGAACGCAAAACAATTTTGTGAGGGAATGCAAACGTTTGTGAGGTAATGCAAAAGGTTTTGCAAGGTAAGGCAAAAGTATTGCGAGGTTAAGCAAAGATATTGCAAGGTAACGCAAAAGTATTGAGAGGTAACGCAATAGTATTGCGTGGGAACACAAAATAAAAAAATCCCCCCATGTCCCCTCGTGGGCTCATTATGATTGGATTTCAAATTCTGCCTCAATCAATCACTAAAGAAAAAAGACGGGTCTTAAAAATAGATTTAAGTCTCAACAGTCTGAGTGGTCCATGTATAAAGAGGTAAACTAGTCCACATATTTGGAGTAGCACCTGCAAAATCCAGATCAACTCTATATTTTAGTTTGGATCTTGGGACATTGAAGACAAACTGATTTGTGGGCCAGAGTGCATATTGAATAGTTTGCTGTGTACCAGTAATTATAGACAAGAAGGTGYGGATGTAAAGGAGATCATATAAAGTAAATATAATGGGATCAGACCTTTTAAAACTTTACAAGCAAGCAACAAAATCTTAAAATCAATACAAAAAGAAACAGAAAGCCAATGGAGAGAAGCCAGGATTGGGGTTACATGTTCATGTTTTTAGTGCCTCTTAAAAAATGTACTGGTGCATTTTGGATGGGTTGTAAGCGATGCAGAGATTATTTATCTAAACTGACTTATAAAGCATTACAATAGTCCAACTAAGGAGTAATACAATGAATCAACAATCAAAAATACTACCAACATTCCTGACAGCAGAGCGATGATATGAAAACCAAAGGTGTCAACCAAAGCTGATGAATTAAAAGTTATTTCCATTAGAATTTCAAAAACTGAATTTTAACCATACTTCAATGATACTGTTCATCCTAATTGACAGATACTGTAAACCTGGATGTCATTAGAAAAGCAGTGGGAACAATGCTGTTTCCTAAAAATGGACCCTAACAACATAAGTTTAGGACCTAAAATAGACCCTTGAGGTATCCCTTAATTCAGACAAGCTGCAGATAAAGAACATTTCCCAAAATGAACAGAAAAACTCTTTTCAGAACTAATACACCTGACTTGAATGAAAGAATGATCAACAGTCTTCTGCAAAATCTGAAGAGACAAGTCAGTTACCAATTCAGGTGGGTTGGAGCAGAAAAATAAGAAAACACRCATAGCAGCCCTCAAGGACCAGGACGGGACACCCTTGGTCTATAATTTGAGAGTACTGTTGGGTCGAGGTTCTTCTCTTTTATGAACAGCAACATCAGAGCATGTTTAAAAGCAGCTGAMCACAGCCTGATGCAATGAACATATTAATCAGAGTAACAACTATTGGACAAAGGTATTGAAAAACTACATAAAAAAGACCAAAGGAAACACGATCCCGAGGGGAAATTCAAAGGTAGCATTTCATGCACAACGTCTAAACAACACAGCTAAAGTCACCAACTTAAACTGTTCAAAGGCAGCTGAGGATGAACAAGGTGAAGAGTGGTCCATGTCCCCTCAGAGGGCCTCAGAGCAGAGATTTTCTTAAAGAAAAACTTTAAAAATGTTTCACACAGTGCAGGAGACTCAGCAACATGATCAGCATCGCAAGGATTCCCAACAGAATTCAAAACATTAAAATCAACCTGAAGTCTTTGATTGTTGTTTAAAACCACATTTCTTAAAAAAAACACAATAAGTCTTGTAAGCATCTGTGATAGTTTATGACTAAGCTGTCCAATGATCACATGATGAAAGAAGCTACTTTTTCCTTTTATTGTTGTTTCTCACATCTGATCTTTCACACCTAGCTGTCCCACCCCACACACACATACATGCATGCACATGTGCACACACATACACTTGGTCACACTAAGACATTCATCCTTGTTACTAACTAGTTTATGTTCATGATAGAGGAAGATAAAGGTGTTTGTTAGCTAATTAAACCATTACATGTGTGTATAACTGTTTTTTTTCTTTTGTTACAGAAAGAAAAACACACAAAAAGAGTGATTTCTCACTAAAAATAATTTCTTTTCAAATTTGGTTAGACAAAATTCCTTAAAAAAAACCTAGCCTTCACAAAAAGCATGGTATCCTTACTTGAATATTTTGTTGAACAACAATTGAGGCAATTATTGCATCAAGTGATTTCTGTAACCCTTACTGAGACTTCTACACCTGTGATGGGTATACTGGTCCAGCTATTTCAGGTTTTAAAGAATCCTTCTGCAGGCTGCAGGTTTCAGCTCCTTCCAAAGATGTTCAACAGGATTTGAATCAGGGCTCCAGAATACATTGATAATCTTGAGTTTTCATTGCACCCTGCATGGGTTAAAGACCCCCTAAACCAGATGCAGCAATGCAGCACCAGAACTGAACTGAACATTCTACATTGTCTAATGCTGGGTTTATGTTTTATTTTTGCACTGACTTGTTATCAAAAAGGGTTCAATTTAACACTGTGAGTTAAACTGACACTCCAGATTTTGCTGTGTACCAGTCTGATYGATTTGTAAAACGACATCCCATTGAGGAACTCTTGAGGTGTGGAGGCGCAGCACTCAGATACTTTATAGCGTCCACACAGCAGAGACGAGCAGGCAGGTAAGGCAAATTAGTTAATCAAATTAGTTTGGATTTTGGCTTTAAACACAAAAACAGCGTGATCATCAAAAACTATCTTTAGAAAGATTTTGCCATATTCTACTTATGAAGGTCTTGCCTCCTAAGCTGAGTGAGCTGCAGCACCCCCCTCCCCCACTCTGCAGCCTCTGTGTGTGAGCGGAGCAGACAGCTCTGCTGCTGCATTCAGAAAAAAATAAGTTTTGTTGGCCCATGACTGAGGACGCACGAGGACATATGTGGCAGTCAGGATGAAACCCATGGAAACACATCAGGAGAGACCAGATRAGAATCTGTTCGATTTTGCAGCTTTTTTGTGCTAAATCAGATATTCTGTTACAAAAAAGAGCAATCAGGCAACACCGTTTTAGGTGAAACATTTCTAACACATTATTATATCTCAGGTAAAATGTGGTAAACTCTGTGCTGAAGTAGCTGGACTTTAGCAGAAATATCTGAAATATAAAGTGATATTTAGGTTAATATGTGAAGCCATGTGATTAGGACTGTTTTTAATCTGATTTGACACAAATATTTAAAAATGTTCATGTTTTTAYAGACTAGAATGTTTTCATTTACACAGGATGATTTTTAAGCACTTTGATAAATCATTGAATGTTCTCACTATTTGCWGTATTTTTGATGAAATTTGCCAACATTTTTGGATATTTTGCTGTGTAACTATTGACAAACCAACAAACAATATGACACAATCAGGTGAAAAACGTTATAAAACATGCAATTTAGAAAACTAAAAAAAAAGTTTMATTTCGGGGGGAAAAATAAAGAAAAAGAAATGATTTCATATTGGTCCATGTACTTTTAGGTCATTTGTTTTTCGTTTTAAAAACAGATGTTGGAAATGTAAAACATTCTTCTTACAGAAAGGTTAACCTAAAAGCAGAAGAAGCTCAGGAACAAGAGCTGACAACTGTTAAAGAAATGTAATGCTACACTGTAAAATATGAAACGCTGGATTTACTTAACCATGTTATGTTACCTGGTTCCACTTAACTGAGTTGAGTAAATTCAAAGCAATATACCAGTTTTTTTAACCAAAGAACATGAGTATGTTKCTTTGAATTTACTCAACTCAGTTAAGTGGAACCAGGWMACATAACATGGTTAAGTGRATCCAACATTTCATTTTTAGAGTGTAGTTCACTAGCGTTTATTTACTGCGACTGCCTAGTTAGCTAGTTATAAGGTTAAATTTGTTTATTCATCCCATTATCAGACCATTTAATGTGGAGTTGAACGAATAGTTTTTAAAAGGAAATTCGCTAGACTAGCTTAAAAAATACATTGTGCAATTAATTAAAGACATGCAAAAGTAGATAGCTAGCGTTTATTTATTTATATACAGGCAGCTGCCTGTTATTAAAAGTTATTTAACTAGCTCCACCTTAAATGGTCTGATAATGACAGTGTTAAACCTCTGGTTTAAGGGAAATAAAACAACGGACTTCTTTTAAATTTTTGGAGTATAAATTAAAATAAAACCATCGGCTTTTTTTTGTTTGTTTTTCCAATATCTGTTTTTAAAATAAAAAAAAGCATGACCAAAAAGTACAAAGAGCCACATTGTGCAATTTTGCTGATTTTATGTATTTGTTACTGTAGCAACATTTGACTAAATACATTATTGGCTGTTTTAAGGTCGTTTGTGACACATTAGAACCAAAGAAAACTGTTATATGTTTTAGTGTTCAATTCCATTTAATTGTTTTTATTTTTATAGTTTCAATTCACAACAAGCCATCATTAAACTCTTCCCATACATTATTAAATGTGTATGTTATCTACCTATGGAAGCCAGCAGGTTGAATCTCATCCTGAGCAGCACACAGGTGACTGTGGAAAGGAACGACTCTCTTTTGCCAGGAAGAAACCCGTAGCAGAACCAGAACCAGAACCAGAACCAGGATGATGAGTGTATTTGTTTAAAGCCTGCATTCAGATGCACTGACTATTGCTTTCTGATCACATCACAGCCTTCTGAATTGTAATAACAATAAAACATGAAGATTCCCTTTATTTTTGTCAAGAACAGTGTCAGCTTGTTCTTTTAAATAATTGTGGTAAACCTCAATTCAAAAGCACTGAGAGATTTAAAGCAATTTTTTATTATTACTTTTAGTTTTTTCTGGGGTTTTTTTTCTTTCTGCAATGAAAGAAAAAAATACAAATGCATGTATTATTTTATATTTATATTAAATTATATTATCATCTATATATTTGCAGAAATGAGTTAAGGATTTTGGTCCTTACTTAGCTCTTTGGGAATATTTTTGCCCACCCTCTGTTCTCCAAGTGACGTGAATCTCTTATTCAAAAATAGATCACCTTTCTCTGCTCCAACACACTTAACATTAATCTTTTTATAATTAATGAGCTTCTGCAGAACTGCTGAAGAGGTAATTTAACAACTGAATCAGGTGTGCTGTAGCAGGGTAACAACTAAAACATGCAGGATGGTGGCCCTCCAGGAAACGGCCCCTACAGCTTTATAATGATTCTGTAGTAGCTGTGACACAAAAGGACTTTTAAGACAAAAACTTACTAGGGATGAAAAAAATCTTGATACACTGAAATATCGCAATATTTAATATCCTGYATTAATTCTCAGAAGCAAAGTATYGATTTTTAATYAAGGCTTAATGGRTGGATGTTGCAAGAGGAAATGTGAAATACAAATGCAGTTCTCACTGTAGCTCAGTGTTCTTCTGATTGCACTCAAATAAACTGAATTGAATCAGATTTTATGCATGTAATGCATGGCATACTCTTTATACTGAGTTTTTAAAAGTTAGAATCTTTTAGAGTAAAAAAAGAAATAGGCAAAATACTGCCTTGCTTGCAGTGTCGCAATATATTGCAATTTTTATATGACGACCCCTGTATCATAATATGTAACATATCACCAAATTCTTGGTAATACACAGTCCTATAATTTACAGACCAGCACTACCATACTTTCATTTCCGTAGTTAGTAGATGCTCTACCCAACAACCATGATCATCTATARCAGTGGTTCCCAAACTTTTTATCTTCTGACCCACAAACTATCCATGGCAAAACTTGTGACCCCAAATATTACTGGTCTGAGTACACGAGCTTCATTAATAACTCTAAAAACACAGGCTTTTTGACAATATAAATAGCTTGTACACAAATATAAATACTTATTTTGTGTTTTTGTAATAATTATAGGGAAAATATTACATCAGTAATTGTTTTATTATCCTTTAAATTGATTTCTGTAGATTATCCAAGGTGCTTCATGACCCATAATTGGGTCCCAAGCCCAACTTTGGGAACCAAAGTGCAGTGGTTCCCAAACTTTTCAGCTTTTGACCCACAAAATAACAGTAGCAGAGACCTGTACCCAACTACGTTTGGATGATAAACATTTGTATCAGGTCAACAAAACATGGACATAGTAACAATATTTTTATACTACATTTMTCCATTTTAAATACACTAACCTCACTCCTTTGTAACAACTAAGGCAAAAATGTAATAAATTCATAAAATCTTTTCAGGACCCCACCTTGATGTTTCGGGACCCCACTTTGGGTCCCGACCCCAACTTTGGGAAACACTAATCTATAGTGTTCTTACTATCTTATAGCTGCAACCCAAGGATGTGAATGGATGCTCAAGAATATTGGTTATTTAACATTAACTTCTTTATTTCCAAATTCCTCACAACTAAAAATGGATTGATTTTAAATGACTGACATTGAAGACAAGCTGTAGGACAGYTTTACACACAGGAGAACAAGACCTACCCTAACACTGGAAATAAATGTGAGGAAGGAGAATTTGAGCGAGACGAAAAGTGATCTGTTCTCTGTGGGATCATTTTTTAAATGTAAATTTACCTAAAACCATTAGTTCAGAGCTGCACTCTCGGTCTTGGTGTCTGAAAAGAGTTAATCAGAGATCAGATGAGGAGCTTCTGCACTGCAAGATCTTTGTTCTGGTTTAGSTGTGCGCCAACATGTGGACATCTCTCACAAGAACGCACCTATACTTTGTATAAAAAACTGTTTTCTTAATATTTCCCCCAATAAATGTTGATATTTCTATATGTAAACCAGTAAATAACAGTAACAGTCCTGTGCAACCTCACAGACAGATGAAGAGATTTGATAAAGCTTTGATTATTTGAACTGGTTGAAGCCCTTTCAGAGGGGAACAGAAAAGTGCCTGAGGGACGGACTGCGGCTGTCCGGACACTCACCCGGGCGTATTTGGAAGAGTAGGGGTCCTCGAACAGAGCCCACATCCGGGGCTGCCACACCTCCCACCACGTCGCCCTGCGGCCGTCCTCCTGCATGCAGAGCCGCTTCAGGTCTCCGTCCGCCCCGCCGGTGAGCGCCGGGTCATCTTCAGGCGCATCTGGCTCCGGAGTCTCGAAGCTGTCCAGGGCTTCCTCCGCGTCCCGGTGCTGCCTGTAGTTCATCCAGCAGCACGCCTCCACGTCCGTCTCATCGATGCCCCAGAAGGCGAGCTCCTCCTCGAACAGCGGACCGCAGACGTCGCTGGGACAGTGGAGCTTCCCGGTCCGGTAGTAGTTGAGGATGAAGGCGAAGGTGGCCGGGTGACGGTCGAAGAAGAACTCGTCAGACTTCGGGTCGTAGTCGAAGTTGCTGAAAGCGTCCGGTTCGGTCAGCCAGGACAGGCGGGTCCCCGGCAGGGTCTTCAGGGTGCTCCTGTACGTCTCGTGCCGTGTCCCGCCGCAGTTGATGACGATCTTCTCGCTGTCTGACGCCGAGCCAGTCATGGCTGCGCTGGGGCATGCTTCGGTCGGTGCGGCCAACTCCTGCTGCGGCTGCTGCTCCGCTCCATCCACCGCCGCTCCCGGTTCTGCAGCCTCCCTGTCCCGTCCGAGCACTATGTGGTCCAGGCTCTGCAGTGTCTGAGAGCAGGTGTCGGGAGAGAGAAGATGGGAAGGAGGAGTCTCCTCTGTGTCACACACACACACACACACACACACACACACACACACACAC
>NW_013952822.1:227506-235759 GCF_001266775.1 Austrofundulus limnaeus
ATATTGTAATAAAATAAAGCAAAACATAATGTAGGTACATAAATGCAAATCACTGAATAACTGAGATTTCAGGTTTGATATACTCCAAATATGGTTCTCACACTTTAAATGTCTTAGAATGTAAAATGYATGTTAAATATTCTAATGGTACCAAGTCTTGTTGAACCCAGTCTTGCATAAAGTAAGCCCCAGCCTACCTCAAAGTAGTAATACTTGAGTGAAAGTACAAGTATCCTACATTGAAATTAGGCTACTGTGGTAAAAGTTAAAGTCTATTACTACTAAGAATATTACTTGAGTAAAAGTCCTAAAGTAGCCTATCTGACATTTACTGAACGTAAGTATCAAATGTAAATTTCTGATCGTATATATGTAGCTACACTCATGTATTAAAATTAGAAATGAGCGATTAGAATTTCCAAAATGACATTTATTTGGAGGTGACACACCCCCCCCCAAAAAAAAAAAAAAACTTTTTCTAAAGGCCATATTGGCTACAATGTTATATAAAATGTTAATGTTGAAAACTTGGGGATGCACTATAGGTTTATACAAACACACACACACACACGTGTGTGTGTGTGTGTGTGTGTGTATTAGGGGTGCAACGATACAGAAAATTCAGGATTCAGTTCGGTTAAATGCTTTAGTCCCACGGTTCAATAGTTCTTCGATTCAAAACGAGAAATTTCCATGCCCCTTTTAAATTCTAATTTATTTAAATTAATTATGAACATTTGTTTAACCTCAAAAGTACAGTTTTTTTAATTAAATGTTGCTGAAACAGCAAGTTTCTCAGTGGATCTGCACTCAAAAATGCAGCGTAGGTGGAGTAGTCGAACACAGATCCACTGATCCTTCAACACAGAGCATCTTCAGAAGACAAGTTGATAAAATAAATTTTAAAAATCTGTATTGTTCGATACAAGTGTGTACTGAACCTAAAGCACTGTTCGATACGGTTCAATACAGGTACGTGTATTGTTGCACCCCTTGTATATGTGTATAAATATATACAGTATACACACACACACACACACACTTGTATATATGTATTCAAACATGTGTGTATGGCTTATTACGATAATACCCAATCCTCATAAGAAATACTACATTTATTTATTTTATTTTATTACTTTTTTGGAACAATGACATGYTGGAATGAAATAGGAGTAACGACTTTCTACATCTTATTTTTAGGAGTACGTTGTGTGAAAATGTAGAAGTAGAAGTAAAAAATCAGCTGAAAAATAATTACTCAAGTAGCAAAGATAATCAAAATTTCTACTCTACTCAGGTAAAGTAACAAAGTATCTGCACATAGTTACTTTACACTTACGGTACTTTGCCAGCCTTTAACAGTAGACTGTTTTGCACCAGCATTAGGGTATTTTTCCTTGCAACAAAGTGAGAATGCAACACAGTCTCATCTAATCATTCAAAGTCACATTTTTATCTGGCGGACCAAAAGGTACTGGATCAATTTGCCAAGTATATCCAAAGATAGTTTGCAATACCCATTCCTAGATAGGCTTTTAGCAACATGAAATAAAAGTGTAAAATACTGTTAACAAATAAAACGTCACAATATTAAAACTCACTTGTAAACTCATTAACCAACTTAAAAGCAAATCTAGTTTTCCTTCACACATACACGTTTCCAAAATTAATAAATCCCTKTGCAACCACAAACACGGCCGGAAGCAATGTGTCAAAGTCCCAAATTCTGTTTACACTTGGGAGAGAGATCAGAACCAGTGTCTGTGGTTTGGTGAAATATACATCCTATGAAGAATTTTGTATTGTTCTTGTTATATTCCACACAGAAATCTATTTAGCATATTAATATCATCCCAATCTTCCCAATTAATCACAAATGAAAATTCACATGAACATGTTTTAAAACAAATGAACATTTTTCACTAATTTGATTGCTGAATTTTTTTACATACACCAACATTTTTTCATTTACATAAACAATTTTTAAAGCTGTATGAAAACACTTTTTCCACATAAATGAATACCAAGTTTACATACATATAAACTTTATTAATTTTTAAACAACACATGCACAAACTTTATTATTAACTACATCAAATGAACACAAACATTTGTAGTTTTTTGGTTTGGTCCAGATGGAATTATGGCCTGACATCCTCCACATCCAGTAACATACTGAGTCTGTCTGCAGCCACAGGTCATTTTTCTTGATCAAATCTGAAAGTAAAAAGAGAAAGGATGTATTCAGAGTCATTACTGATTTGTTAACATCTGCCCAGTTCAAAAAAAAAAAAGAGGACTAACCACGTCTTGCTCTGTTACAGTACTTAAGTAATTTTTGAGGATTTGTAATTTGAACAAAGTATTTTGTTTTTATTTGTAACTTTTACTTTTATTTCATTACATTCAAACCTTAAGAATACTATATTTACATCTTTAAAATTTAACACCTAGTGGCTTTCAAACCCCAAAAACACATTACGGCAAAGACTGGTTCACCCCATAGATCCAGTCCCYTGGCACAAACAGAATAATTTTGTATATGCTGTTAGGTGCCAGGAGGACTGTGACCAGTTATACATCGAGGATACAAAGCTGCTCAAAAGGATGGCCCAACATAAAAAAAACATCATCAGGTCAGGATTCTGCAGTTTACACTTATCTACAGGTCACTCTTTCAGGGATGAAGGTGTCCTCATCCTTGATAGAGAGGAATGTTGGTTTGAGAGAGGAGTAAAGGAAGCCTTTTTTGGGAAGGAAAACCATTTAATGTGAAACAGGGGTTGAAGTCTCCATGTCCAGCTGTCTCTCTCTTACAGTGCTGTTATTGCGAGTATGGCTCAGTCCTCTGTGTGCAATASGTGATAACCAGGGCACCAATCATCGATCATTAGGYTGATGGTCCTCTTTTGTATGTGAACAAACAATTTTTATAGCTATCGTTAATTTGTTTGTCCAKCATGTGGAGGCAGTGCTTATAAGGCTGAGTTCACCTAAAAATCCTTAGACTGAAGAAGTCTCTTGGAGGAGAGACAAAAAGTTTCATTAAAAAAGAACCCATCTCGAGAACCTACTTAACCTTTATTTGATGTGTAGAAGTACTTTTACTTTTACTTAAAAAATAATAAAGTCATTTTCTGTTAAGGTATATTTACTTTCACTTAGTTATTATTTTGAGTACTTTATATAAATCTGCTCATATCTGCAAGAACCAGCACTCAAGACATTACCTGCTCTGCCTTCAATCCCTGGTCCAAACTGCCACTTTCCAACTGGGTCACCTTCTGGAATACTGTCTCCTCTTGGTCCAGGTCCCAAGTATGGAGCAGCCTTCCTCCAAGCCTGAAAAAAAAAAGAGTATTTCCTCTTATCCTGACTGCATCAATATATGCATATGAAAATCCTACACTCACCACCTACAAACTTCTGCAGATCCTCCTGGCCCCAGTTCAGGACCCATTCGGTAAAGAAACTTACCTTTTATCCAGTGTCTTTGAATTTATTTTGGTTTTAGAACTCTGAACTCTAGGTTAACAAACATATATTTGTTAGCAAACATAAATGCTCTTTGGTAAYAGTTCTGCTGTCTACAGAGCCCAGAAAGCTGGTTGCAAAACTGACTGTCATTTGAAGCACCTGCTGGATTCTGGACTTTCTCAATGACAGAATGCAGTYTGTAAGGACAAGAGGAAAAGTCTCCTCTGAGCTGACAATCAGCACAATGAGGATCTGTGTGTTTACACTTGTGTTAAATTTCTTTAGCTTTAAAATGACTGGACAAATGCTGCAATATGAAAGAAATTAAAAAAAATTAGCCAAGATACTATTGCACAGTGGTTGTTAGGAGTTTGTGACCACTTGTTTAAATGTGTCTGAAAGAGTCATATAGATGGACGACTTTTTGACTGCCTTTGGACAGCTGCGCCTCAAAATTATCCACGCTGTTTGCACACCAGGGGAGTTGTTGAAGTGAAATGCCACCATTGCTGTCCACATAAATAAACTCGTCTACAAACTTCTGACCAGTCACACAATCCTTAACTCATACTCCTATGAGAAAAAGTTTGGCCCAGGCCTTGTGCGGAGAAGGGGTGAAAGAAACTGCTCTGGGAACAATATCTGTGCTCTGTGTTACAGAGTCCTGATGACTTGTGTTCCAGYGGGTGATGGGAGTCAAAATGCAAAAACTGGTCTGTATGGGTGGGTTTGCGATACGTGTCAATTTCCAACCATCCTCCATCAGAAACTGAGACATCACAGTCCAGGAACGCCTTTGTCCTATTGTATTGTCCTAAAATGCAAAGTAGGTTGACTCCAGGCACAGTTTCAGGAGTTGGCACAGTTGTTCTGTGGAAAGAATGGTTCTGCTGCTGAGAGTGGTGTCTGATTTCAATCTTACACYGACCACCTCCACCGCCTTATCAACAGGAACGCACGTAAAGAGCGATGTTACATCACAGGAGACCATAGTTTCATCCGTTTYCATGATGACATCCTTCACTTTGTTCACAAAGTCCATGGTGTTCTGTATGTGATGGTCTGACATGCCAACTAATGGACCAAGTACTGACGCTAGATATTTGGAAACATTTTAAGTGACAGAGTTAATCGTGCTAACAGYAGGTCTTACCGGYACATCCYGTTTGTGAATTTTGGKTAAACCATWCAGASTAGGAGTGGCCTCACCTGGGTASAGTCYGTGGTGCAGAATGTGGTTAATAGCCTTGTCCTGCTCTAAATTTTATGGCATTCTATCAACTTCTTCTTGTAACCACTTCCTGGATCTCTTTAAGTGGCTCGTATGTGGTCAAGTTACTAAGGAGTKTCATAACCTTCTCATGTTTTTCTGGTACAAAATCACTGTGCACCTTCCTTTGTCTGTTGGGAGGATGATGATGTTCTTGTCCTTGCTGAGGGTRGTGAGAGCGTCTCTCTCTTCGCTACTTATGTTAGAAGGTGGTGGTTTGGCATTGCTGAGACAGGCTGAAACTTTGTTCCTAAGTTTTTCTGCTTCAAATTCTGAGATTTTGTTGTTGCAAATGGCAGATTCTGTGGCTGTGATCATCTCAACCAGAGGAATTCTTCTTGGTGYGATTGCAAATTTCAGTCCCCTGGCCAGGATTTTGGTTTCTGACTGGGTGAGCTCTCTGTCAAATAAATTCTTCACCCACTTCTTCATCTCCCTGGCATTTGCTTGTACTCCAGTGAGTTGTCCAACCTTCTGTGAGTTGTTAGAATTGCGAAGGGACTGATGAGTTACCAGTAAAGTAAACTTCTTTTATTGCTGGGTCTTGGACTTGAAATGTTGAGCTAAACCTACTTTTTCTGARATCCAGAAAAAGCAGGGTTTTTGGCTGCTATAGCTTCAATGGTGAGGTTGGTCTGTCTTACTCATTCATTCAATAGTTGGGTCTGTGCCCTCTGTAGGATCTTACTTGCTCGGTGTCCACCAACAGAAGGTTTAAAGGGATTCACAATTAGTTGTTACATTAAACTTTATTTGAAAAACATTTATTTTAACTGTAAAATAAAGACTAAAAATACTGTAGGCTGTTTAGTTTTGTAATTTTTAAAAATATATTTTAACACGGATGGAGCCTTTTTATTCACACACAAAGCATTCTGGGTAAATGATGACATCAACTAGTCCTTGGTGCGAGGCTGCTAGCGAGCTATATCCACCCTGAAGGATAATCTTGGACAATATCTGATGATCGRCTCTTTTAAATGAAACCAGAGAGCGTTGACAGAGAGGAGAAGGTAGAAATGACTCAGCCTGTAACTGAAAATATGGATGGAGGACAACAGAGCTGCTTCATGGAAGAAGAACCGCAGCTTAGCCTGTAAGCCTTCGCGCTAGCCCTCACGCTATATTGCCTTATATGTATTAGCTCGGCGCTAGTGTGACAAACAGCTAAACTGAGGTCCTCCATCCATATTTTCAGTTACAGGCTGAGTCATTTCTGCCTTCTCCTCTCTGTCAACGCTCTCTGGTTTCATTTAAAAGAGCCAATCATCAGATATTGTCTAAGATTAACCTTCAGGGTGGATATAGCTCGCTAGCAGCCACATGCCGATGACCTAGTTGATGTCATCATTTACCCAGAATGCTTTGCATGTAAATAAAATGGCCCCGTCTGTGTAATATATTTTTAAACTTTTAGTTTAAAAATTATAAAAACTGAACATCCTACAGTATTTTTACAGTCTTTATTTTACAGTTAAAGTATATGTTTATCATATAAAGTCTAATGTTACAACGAATCTGGGATCCCTTTAAGTTGAAAGCTCTTGGCAAAGATGCCACTATGTCTGCAATGTTGCTTGTTACAGYTGATGGTGGTGGGGAGTTGGTCCGTCACTGGATGAGAGGACTACACTTCACTTTTACTGGTGGGAAATCAGAAGAATACATCACATTAATACAAGTTTATACTAGTTTAYATACCAGTATAGTAAGTAAGCATATTTACTTCATTATTACACTTGTCATTTTTTTTGTACCATGTATTTTTTTAATCGTAACTTTTCACTATATTCAAAACATAACATTACTTATTACTTATTTACTTTAAAATTTACCACTTGGTTACACGGTATGAATATAAATATGACTGAACCCATCATGAAAAGTGTAGTTTATGCAATCTAAATAAAGAAGTGTTGAATCTATTWAACCAAGTTATGCCAACTCGTTCCACTAAAACCGAGCTGAGTAACAATAAAACGTTTTACATATTTTATTCAAAAGAAATAGTGTAAATTGCTCAAGTTACTCAACTCAGTTTAGTTGAACCACTTTGGTTAAGTATATTCAACACTTCATTTCGTAGAGTGAGAGTAAAAGTACTTTTACTTTCCTGATTATTATGAGCAGCTTTATGACTTTTACTTAAGTACTTTTTTAATCAGTGAAATAAATTTTACCAGTCATTTTTCTGTTAAGGTATTTTTACTTTTACTTATTCTTTCAAGTACTTTATATATCTCTGAATAATAGTTTAAGACAAATTGAATAAAATGTGAAATGTTCATTCCAGGCTCTCAGTGGGCTGATTACCAGTATGGAAAATAACACTTGATGTCCAGTATATGGCCTGCTGTTTCAAAACACTGATTATATGACATAACTGCATGCCGTAGCACCATACTCGCATGCTTGGGCTTCCTCAGTTCCTGCAGTAGATCAGGAGCAGGAAGCAGCTGATCTGAATCAAATAGGCAGGTCTTTGCGATTCTCTGTTCTTCTGAAGCAGACGTTCAYGCTTCGTTTGATGTCGAGTGGTTTATATCCTCCGCTGATTGTTTTCTGTCGGCAGGTAACAAAATGCAGTTTAACAAAATGTAAATCTGCCTCTGAATGAAAGCAGTACTCACTTGAGACTGGTGTATTGTGTGTCATGACAGTATGGTTCAAACACATGTACAATACACCCCAATGATAGTATGATAAACAAAATAGTTGAACTTGAATATGTCAGTTTTAACATGCTTTTGGGCAACAAAGTGCAGTAAATTCTAATAAGTCCAGTTGAGTTTCAGCTTTTGATATTTACTGCATGTCATTTACTGTAATAGACAGTAATCTGTGCAGAAAACTGTGGGAGAAACGTGTCATTTATACAATAAGAGCATATTTTGGGCACCAGCAGATTGAAAAAGCATTTTCCCGTAAATGCTTAAAAAATGCCAAATGTAAGCAGTTTCTTTAATTTGTCCCCAATAAAATAAATTTATTAAATAAAAAAATATGTAAAAAAACGCATTTTGTCAGGGTTTAGTTTTATTGTCCTGTGTGAAAATTAATCTCTTAGGCTAAAACACTTATCCGTCCTTTTTTTTTTTTTGCCCTCTGCATTACGCTGCTTCCTCTGCATTGTCTTTCAATCCACTTAAGTACTTGGCTTTATTGGAGCAGAGCAAAAAAAGAAGTGAGGTACAGCATTTTATGCCCACTGCACATCTCCCTCTCCCTCTCTCTCTCTCCCCCTCCCTTTCCAGCTCAGTGTCTCCACCAGCAACGAAGGGAGGAGTGAGAGCAGAGCTGCTCGAGTATCTGCTGAGCTCTACAGAAACAGCAGAAAATACTGCAGACCATGAGAACATTAGAGTTGTCCCATTACCCCTCCTCTCTCTCTCTCTCTCTCTCTCTCTCTCTCTCTCCCCCTCCCTTTCCAGCTCAGTGTCTCCACCAGCAACGAAGGGAGGAGTGAGAGCAGAGCTGCTCGAGTATCTGCTGAGCTCTACAGAAAC
>NW_013952822.1:235769-237183 GCF_001266775.1 Austrofundulus limnaeus
ACACACACACACACACACACACACACACACACACACACACAGAGCATTTCCCTCTCAACCAGTCCTAATCATCTTTGCTGCATTACCCCCACCGCTTTTCGCCCCCCACCAAACTTCTCCAGGGTGCAAAGCTAATGTGCTGCATCTGACTATTAAAAACATCCTGCAACACCGTGTGCCTCGCTGTGGGTCTGTTCCAACGTCACAGCCAAACAATCCACACTGCTACAGCCTCAGACAGTGGAATACCTGTAAGCAACGACAAGCCGCTGTTCCACAGCTTCCATCACAAAATACCCTGGCCCAACAACACTCCACATAACCACTGCCTTGCTCAGTAGAATAACTCAACTATACCAAACCAACCACAGACACACAGTCTGGGTCTCCAACCAGTAGCTCTTGGTAGCTCATGAGCTCATTCAAAGTAGCTCTTCAGTGCTTATGAAAAATTGGAAGTAGCAAAATTTAATTTGTCACTGGCCAAACAATCTTTCATTTATATCCAATCAGTCCTCAGATGTCCCTCCCCTTTTGTTGTCAATCAAACAATCTAGGATTCAGTATGGTTGAACAGCAGCCGACCAGATGATGTGCGGTTACATGGTTGTTCGGCATTCGTTTTCGCACACACTTTTCATAGCTCCTCGAGACACACCGTGCCGAGCTCCTGGGAGACCCCTCCCGCTGCAGCATACATCACTGCATGGGGTTGCTACCTGCTGGAGTCTACGATGAGGAAAAAAGTCTGAGACCCATCACCCAACATTTGTGCACAAATCTGTCCCGGTTAAACCCTGAGTTCCTAATGTGAAATACACTATAATTTGAATGGGTAAACGCAAAAAGCACATTCATGTAAATTCAATGTTCTTTGTGATGGTTTCATGTGAGTTGAAGACAAGGTTTTTTTGTGTGTTTGTTCAAGAAAAACAAGCTTATTCCAATGGTTTGAGTTTGTTTAAAATTAAATGTTGCAAAAAGTAGCTCATGGACAATTTCGTTTTGTGAAAGTAGCTCTTAAGGAAAAAAAAGGTTGGAGAGTTTCTTTGGAAAACTCAAGACTAACAACAGCTCATACTGCTACTGCTTCAGTCAGTAAAACATTCCCTAAGTCATAGAATAACCTAAACTAACCACAGGTACTCAGATAAACCCAACTGTATTTAAAGGCAACAGTGTGTAGGATTTGTTGTTTTCAGCGACATCTAGTGGTTGAGTGGTTGAATCCTCCCTGGTTCCCCCGAACGCAAAGGAGTTTCTACGGTGTCTCTCAGGTGTCAAAAACCTTTGATAATTCCAACCGCGATGTCTACCAGCAGCTTCAGCTCTAGTGATGTTTCAAGTGGTAAGATTATGAGCTTTAATAAGTAAAATTATCCCAGCTACAATGACAGACAACAAATATTACATT
>NW_013952822.1:243012-245711 GCF_001266775.1 Austrofundulus limnaeus
GTCATCTACAAGCTTTGCAAGTGGGAAAACCTGAAAAATCAACAGTGGATCAAATACTTGTTCTCCCCACTGTATATACACACTCAGTGACCAGTCAGAACCCCCGGATCAGAACACCTGTTTGTGAGCGATTGTGAACATGCGTGTATATACAAGATTTCTCCAATGGAATATCTAATAGTGACTGTGGAGGACCGGAGACCCAACCCCCAAGACACGAGGCAGACATAGGGAAGACCAGAGCCCAAGGGCCCGAGACGGATCCCGAGCGCAGAGCCCGAAGTGGCACCCGCACGGGAAGATCTGCCCACCCACCTCCCAGATCAGACCATAGGGAAGAACTGGGAGAGTCCCCCCAGTGACCACACGCACAGCCCCCGGGGCTAGCAGCGACANTGTCAGAAGTTTGAGAAAAGTCATTTGGTTGGTAAACTTTGTTTAACTACCCAGTCTGTTAGTTGTCCTCATCAGAGTGGAAAATTAGAAGTTCTATATAAAGGATTTAACATACAAAGTTAAAAACAGCTTTTATTTTGAAGGATTATTTTGACCATTGAGGTGTTTAGGTTGCTACATTTTTTGTAGTATTTCAGGGTCAGGAGTTTCTCCACTGGAAAGTTGCTGTCAGAGAACTAACACAAGGGGGAGCTCTGGTTCTCATTATTTAGCCATCTTATCCTGTTTTCATGGATTTTGGGTACAAATGAGAGAAATGCTAAAAGCACAATCCACTATGGTGCTACTGTGCTGCTGACCACACTTTCAGTCACAACTGGGAGTAGATTTAAATGCATCAATCATCCAAATTTACACTCAGAAAATGTAAACCTTTCTGTAATTCGCTGAATTGAAAGACWTGTTTTAAAAACCAGAAAATCTTTGCTAGTGTTGTCAGTGTTGTATAGAACTGTATTGAAGAAAGAGCTGAAGGAAAGACTGAAACTTTTTTTCTGCACGAAAATATGTTTTGTTTTTCTAATATCTTCAAGTGTTTGTTGTACAACAGGACATGAAACTGTCAGAAACTGAGGGTCTGTAGAGGCCAAGCAAAAAGTACATGTAAACTGAGGAAATGCGAGGGTTAGATTTGCTTGTCAGATTGGAGTGAATGGCATGCAAAGAATGTGTGGTGTATGTCTATGTAAGGATTACTCCCACTGTAAGTCAWTAATCATTAAAGTCATGAATCAATTCAATTAGTGGCCAGGAGAGAAAACAGCTGGGTCTCTTTTTTGTTGCTCTTTTTTCCYATCATGTTTTCTGCCCAACATTTCTTAAAGGAATGCATTCTGTCTGTCCAAAGTGGAGGATGCTGTTATCTTTCTGCTCTATCAGAATCATGTTCTGTGGGTTTTCCAGGGCCTTCGACACCATCCAGCCTTCTTCAGGATGTGAAGCTGCTGTGTTCTGATGTGTACTGTCTCCTGGTTGCTGATTATCTGACATGCAGGCCTCAGTTTGTGTAACTAGGGAGGATCCTGCCTGATGTGGCGATCAGTAACACAAGAGATTCACAGGCGATTTGTCTAATTATGTCTRCTAAAAACCTTACAACTATTTCCTTTTTCTGAGGCACTTTGTTAGAGAAGAGATGGTTGGATAATAGGATTTTGACATGAATACAAAAAATCCAGAGAGTAAACGGGATATCTATGGAAGCTACTTGAGAGGTCAAAATAAATAAAAAGTGACATGATTTAACCAAAGGCTAATTACCCTTGACTCACACAAAAGCCCATCAAGAATAATAGTTTTCTCAATTTACCTTTACCTAGTAGAAAGATGKTCTTTAGCTTAGACCAGGGGTGTCAAATTAATTTTCACTGAGGGCCACACGAAATTTTATGGTGTCCCCTAATAGGGCCAGTTGTAATCAACTTTGACATTTTGTGTTTAACAGAATAAACAGAACACGTCCCAATTCCTCATCTCGTTACAGCTGAGCACTACTAACAATAACTGAGCTGTACGTGGTATTTCCTGCATAGAAACAGTGTTTTTAACACATCTTATGTGTACATCTGACTAAATGTGAAATAAATGATACAGAAATACTATTCAAAGTAAAAGTAAGAGTTTTACTTACTGAGTTGTCTTCAATTCCGACGGGGAATTCACAGAATAATCAAAATACATTATAGGAGATTTAGTGTAAGGTCAATGCTGGCTTTAAAGCAGTTTGTTTTAAGACGTTAATACAGGGCTGTTCAACTAAATTGCTCTGGGGCCACAGTTACTCTAAATAGCAGGCAAAAGCAGTGGTAGTGACTCAGGGGCAGGACAAATGGACTGTACTTATGTAACACCTTTCTATCCAACCAGGATACTCAAAGTGCTTCACACTACAGTCTGTGTCCTCATTTACCCATTCACACAACACTCTGTTAGATCTCACTACAAAGCTAACTTGTACAAATCAATGTACAGAGACTAATTAGTGCTTCAAATCACATTCATACACTGATGAGACACACATCAGAGGCAGTGGGGGTTCAGTGTCTTGCCCAAGTACACAACAACTGAGACAACTGGAATGGGGGATCAAACCGGGGCCCTACCAGTTCTAGGACGACTTCCCTTACCACTCTGCAACAGCTGCCCCGCAAATATTATTATGGTGCGTTCACACCGAACGCGATTTCAGCGTCAGGAGCAGCAGGTTTACATACAAGGTCTATGGTGGACGCGCTTCAAGCAAC
>NW_013952822.1:247812-258791 GCF_001266775.1 Austrofundulus limnaeus
TACTTGTATTGTTTTGTTGTATGTAATGTTTTTTTAAAATGAAATGAATATGTACTATAAACTAAAAAAAAAAGGATCTGTGACAGGGTCACAGATCACTTTCTTGAAAAGGAACAGAGGGTAGAATTTATAACCCACACATTTTATAATGTAGGCCGAAACTGAGCTTCCTCTTGTTGAAAGACCAGCATCCGCCACTGCTGCAAACCCATGATGCTAACTCCAAAACACAAAATGACAAATGCAAAAACTAGACAGAAGCAAAAACAGTCAAAAATAATAATAATAAAAAATAAAAAAATTCAAGAAAAATGCAGCACATATCAAAAACAACTCCAAGTAAAGAAATACTGCAAATTTACTCCACAAAACAGAAGTGTACCAGACCCCCTACAGGGACTTTACTACCAAGTCATATGGGGCCAGACCCTCAGTACATGTGACAAGATACAGGGGAACCTTGGAGGGCAGAAAGAAAATATTGATTTTTTCTCCTTGTTTATTTTCTGTGATTACAGCACTTTTTTCATAATTTTTCTGTTGCATTTGTTCTTTTGTGTGTTTTGGAGTTTGCATCATTCATGTGTTTGATGCACGTTTGCACTTGGCGGACACCACTTTGCCTGCCACTGCTTTAGCCTGGACCTTACAAGTATGAGTAGAGTTGTTGACCAGTTACTGAACCATGCCAGACTCAGACCCTGTTTCTAGTCTATTGCATTCTGGCTTTTCCTTGCCTGAGACCCTCCTGCGCATGACCCTGTACTGTTTTTGGATCATGAAATAGTAGATTGTGGAAGTAATAACCTCTGCTTTCAGTGAACATCTCTGAAACCCTCCAGGCCACTCCTTCACAGCTCACCCAACTCTGCAGAAGCTGGATTCTTGGACCCTGTGAATCCCTGATTCCTGGTAAGCCCCCTTATTGTTTTCCCTGGTTCTCATCCAGCATGACACTCATCTCTGCTTTTGTATTCCAGATCCACCAGTGCAACTAGATCTAAGTAGGACCACAACAACACCATCTTATCATGTCTTCTAACAAATCTTTTGAAAACCTCTTTGTTTTGGCTGCATGTTGGGTTCTGGCTTTTTTACTCACACAAAACATTTTGTAAACAGGAAATCCTGGGTTTAAATCCTAGCAGTGTTTTTGTTCTCTTTTCTCATTTCAGCTGTCCTTTCTAAACGGGCATCTTTTCATCTTAACAAAATAAATATCTAGGCTTAGGTTTATGATGGTTAGAGATGGGCAATAATCAGAGTACAAGGAGCTGGAGGACAACTTTGTGAAGTGATTTTGCAGAAATCATGAATGTGTTCAAGACAAAGGAAATGGTGGGCTAAAAGAGCCCACAACCAGGGCCAAGTTGTAGAAGTATACAAATACTTGGTAGTAAATCTGAACAGCAGGCTGGACTGAAGCTCCAATACTAATGCTATGTACAAAAAAAAGAGGAGCAGGCTATTTTCTAAAAGTTCAGATCCTTCATTATGTACAATAAGATGCTGTAGATTTTATTCTTAATCAGTCTACGTTGGCAGGTCCCATCTAATGTGCCGTGGTCTGCAGGGGGAGGAGTGTCAGTTTCAGGGATGCCAGCAGACTGAAAAGATGGAAAATCACTGGGAAGAGCTTGGAAACAAGTCAGTGAGGGACATGGGGTCACTAAAATTGCTATAAACATTCAATAATTAGTAGTTAATAAACCAATTTTGTATTTACAATTGTTAAAGCAAAATGTTAAGTGTTCTGACTTGGCATTTGAGGATTTTCTCCATGAACCTCTGGTTTCCTCATACAGTCCAAAAAATGTGAAGGATGTTGGAATGTGGTCTTGCTATGAACTGGAGACAATGTGTACCCCCTCTTTTTAAAAATGTAGATAGTTTTACATGTCAAAACATTTTAAAGACGCAATACATCATGTTTATTAACGTACACACTATTCTAACTATTCTTTCTGGCATGTGTTTGGCCTGTGGGAAGAAACCAGAGTACCTGGAGAAAATCCAAGCAAGCCTGAGGAGAATATACAAACTCCAGACAGAAAGCCCACATGTCCAAACTGAGGATAAAACCAAGGACCTTCTTGATGTGAGGCATCAGTGCTGGTTAACTAGTAGTCTTTGAATTATATATTTTTTCCTGGTCTTAAATGCATTTTTGATAACCCATCCATCATTATCTAAACCCACTTCTTCCTTTCAGGGTCACTGGTGCTCACATCCAGCAGTTACTGYGTGAGGGGTGGGGTATACTCTGGACAGATCACAAGACCATCACAAAATGATAACCCATTTTTGTTTTTTCCTTTGGTTCCTTTCTAATTTTAGTTATCACTGTATAATATTTCACCTTCCTGCTGGCCTTTCTTTACTGATTTATTGTTTCCATCAGCCTGTGTGTGCACATATGGTCCTGTCTTCCTCTCTCCCTCATTGTTTATCATTTATTTTCAGTCTGACTTAGTATTTGGCTGCTCTTGTTCCTCCTGCCATTGTTTCACTCTGTATTCATGTTGGAATTTATGTTACCAGATGACAAACATGTTTAGTTTGAGGTCTGTAGGTTAGGATAAATTCAAGAAAGTTTTGTTGTAAAATTTTATCTTTCCTCATAGGATCCTGCCTTTGAGTCCTCCAACCACAACTATTCTTACAACATATGGACAGTATTAACAAACAGGTTTAACAAATCAGGTTTCTTCAGCTGCTCTGGATGGACAGAGAAAATAAAGTCTCTGCGCTGCTACATAGTTCTAAGCCCCTGTATCAAACTACAATGGACCTCTCTCGATTGCAATTCCACTTCATATAGACGCCAAATGAATGATTTAAAAACGAAAAAGAAGGATTTAAAAACATGCCATGTCTCCTTTAATATCAGTAAAACTGATTGAACACTCATAGAATGTCATGCACTCACTGTAAAACAGAACATAGCAGGTGTCTCCCACTTGTTCTCAACACAGTCTTCCAGGACTTAAAGTCAATGAATGACAAATGAAATCAGTCAGTGACCAAATTAATCACCATGTAGTTTCCTACTTTTCTATGATTTACATATTTGTGGGACATTATCTATTGTTTCAGTGATACCCATAGCTTTATCTACTGTCAACTGAAAACTCCTTGTTGCTGATAGTTAACGTTGTGGGGTTCTGCATCCTGGACCAAATGTTTCTCCCAATTAGTTTCTGGATCCGTGCCTTAAAGTTTCTTCACTGTCCAAGGATGTTTTGCAGGATATGCACTTTATTGTGACCTTGTTTCCTTTGTATTCTAGCTTTTGTTTCTCACTGAGAGTCAGAGTCTTCACTGGGTGGGGAGGTTTCAGAAAGAGGACTTGGGGGACTTCTAGTTTAGAGTTGTCCACACCTTGGTGACATCTTGTCTTTTTTAGTTTAGGGTTGGAGTTAGTGGCCTTCTAAACACGGAAGATTCTTGTTGTGGCTGCCAAATGAATTAATATATACAGTATTAATAATTTTAAGTTTAAATAACATTGGTAACAACAAACTCTTTTCTGGTTTCTGTTGTAAGATATTTCAAAATTAAAATCTAATTTAAAGGGGGGTATAATGTATTTTTCAGACACATACTTTATTTCTATATCACAATCAAGTAACTWCATTACCTTCAGTTGTAATGAAAATGCTGTATGTATCAAAAATAAATTTGACTTTGCATTATAGTCTATCTAAATGCCTTGAAATTGGCCTCTGTCTCTTTAAGAACCTTCTACCATTTCTGACACTTCCACTTCAGCATGTCTTCGCAGCAGTTTTTCGGGGGAGGGGCGCTCTGTGGGGGAGCTCATCTGCAGACTGAGCTCCATGGAGGAGCTACAAAATAGGCGGTGCTTTGTACCAGCAAATTTTTAGGCAGCTCCACATGGCTACCACAGGAGATTCAAGGATTTTTCACACATGCATGAATGAGTCAAGGCAACACTCTGAATATGTTTTTTGATAGGGGAAAGACATGATCTTAAGCTAAAAAATTGATTTTTTTCAAAGTCTTTCCCCCCTTAAAATAATGAAACCAAAAATCTTTCCTACTATTAGATGTTTTTGGCATGTCCCTGTGGTAATAGCCAAAGATGATTATCATACAAAATGTTTAGAGTTAGCCTGGCCAGAAGCTGCAGTATTTGGTCCTCATACTCTAAGTGTGATGTCTTCCTGTTTGTGACTCCATTCTTTTCACAGCTGTGTTTACTGAACACTGGACCTACAGCACATTTGACATCTTCTTGTCGTGCCTCTGTTTCTTTAGTGGTCATCTATACTACTTGACCCCCAGGAAAGTGCTCTTGTGTTGTGCCCTTCTCTTTTTATTACTTCCCTAATTAATTGTTTGTAGTTTTTTCTAATAGAGTTTCAAGCTGCTGTTCCAGAGTCTGGTAATTGTCACTGCAAACTCCTGATCCCTTTGTGCTGTAATTTAGCCCTTGGCCTCTCTAAGATAATCTGCCGTGAAGATCTCATTGCTCTTTTAAGGTTAATAAAGTCAAGAAATTTAGTTACACAATTGGTTGATAAAACATTTCAATTTCCAAAAGTAAGTTAAAAAAGTCAAATTAATACAAATTAAAAACAGGCAGTGTAAATCTGCTAAAACATGAGTGATGTGGTCATATTGTATCTGTCAAAGAGATATGACTTTTTTATGTCTCCGCTCGAGGAGGCATACTGTTCTCTGGTTGTCCGTCTGTGCGTTACCGCATGAGAAATTCTGTCCGCCACACTGTCTTGTGTGCACTGTATCTCCTGAATAGAGCTGTTAGTTTCAGTCAAAATGAACATAATTGCCATAACCACCTGGGCCCCAAATTTTATTGTACATCTTAGACATTCACTCATAACATTTTCATGAAATTCACATATAGGAACTTAAGGTGGGCACTCATGGCTTTAGGTGGCCGGATGACACCACTCTCGCCTCCTGTGCCTGTGCCCACCCCCCAAGGTTTGCATATAGACACTTAGGGTTTTGGGTTAGAGTAGAGGTGGAGGGGAAACTGGCACCACGCCGGCCTCTGCCTCTTCTTCTTTCCTTTTTTAATTGCTCTAAAGAACAACACACACCAACAGTACATCTGGGGGTGGGGGTGTGTGTGTCAGGGTCTTTACTCCCATCCTGTTCCCCGACTGCCATTTGGGGAGGGGGTCCTGAAGAAGGGCGGGCCGCTGGGTGCGGTCCTGGGATGTGGGAGGGCTCGGGGCTTGGACGGTTGCCGGGGGCGGGGCTGGCTCTCCATCCTCCCTGGTGCTGCTTGGTCTCCTGAGGTGTGGCTCTTGGTTCCTGTGGGTGGCCCCCTGGCCGGGGTGGCTGCCGGGTTCCGGGGGTTGGTCGGCTGGTGGGGTGCACTTGGCCGTTGGCAGTGTGGTGGGGTGGTCATGTGGTCATGGGCGTGGCTTCTCTGCGGCGGGGGGCTGGCCGGGTGTCCTGGTGCGGCCCGGGCCGGGCCTTGGCTATCTGCTCCTCTCCACCTCAGAATGATTGGGACTACCTCCTGGGTTTGGGTGTGTGGTGCCTCCAATAGGGGGTGGGTGCATATCCTGGACCTGGGGGTATAAAGTGTGTATCGGGGGCATGAGTGGAATGTGGCGTCCTTGTATGTCTTTGATTGAGTGGGGGTGAGGATGAGGGTGGGATGGTGCGGTTGTGTATGTGTATGTTTGGGTATTTGTCAGGCTGCGGTCTGGGCTGCCCCTCCTGCTGGTTTATCTGGGGGCCCGCTGCTACTCTGCTCCCCAGTGGGATGTGCGGCTGGCCGCCGGCGTGCTGGGGGCTCCCGGGGTCTGGGGCTGGGTGCTGGGGTTTGTGCCAGCCTGGCCTGGTGACTGCCTGTTGGGGCTCGGGGCCTCTGGACCTGTCGGGCTTTGGCCTGGAGGGGGTGCGCCCTGGGGGCCCGGACCTCTGTGCCCTTTCCTGGATCTGCTTTGGTGTGGCGGGTGCCGGTGGGGCCCATGAGTTTGTCACTGCTGGCCCTGGGGGTTGTGTGTGTGGTCGCTGGGGGGGACTCTCCCAGTTCTCCCCTATGGTCTGATCTGGGGGGTGGGTGGGCAGATCTTCACATGCGGGTGCCCCTTGTGGCTCTGCGCTCAGGATCTCTCTCGGGTCCTTGGGCTCTGGTCTTCCCTATGTCTGCCTCATGTCTTGGGGGTTGGGTCTCAGATCCTCCACAGTCACTATTAAATATTCCATTGGAGAAATCTTGTACAAACACGCATGTTCACAACCGCTCACAAACACGTGTTCTGATCCAGGGGTTCTGACTGGACACTGAGTGTGTATATATGTCTGTGTGTATACGTTGACAATATTTATGAATGCAGGCATGTATGTATGTATATCTTTATATATGTATGGGTATGTGTGTATTTTTATATATGCCCTCCATGTATTTATCCATGTATTTTTCAGGTGAGCGGACAGATGTTGGGTGTGTGGTCCTGTGTTTTCTTGGTGTATATTTCATATACTTCTATTCGCTATTTCAATCTTTCTTATTACTCCTCTCTCTGTTTTTCTCTCTTTCTCTATTTTCTCTTCACTTTAAAAAAATGAACATTATTGTTCCTGGCCCAACGGAGGTCTGAAAACATTTTGGGGTCAAAGGTCAAAGCTGACGGTCAGGTAAAGTGATCTTACTTCTTTTGAATGGTACACATAAGTGGTTGGTCACTGGAATTAATGATATGGTAAATATCWAAGAGGAACTCAYGTTTAGACATTGTTGATAYAGTTACATACTTCTTAGAATATTTAAGTCCAAAAGAGGTCAACAGGTAACTGCATGCCCAGTGCTTTAAAWGCAGACGAGTCAGGCAGAGGCATACCAGTCAATGCTTTGGCATTGAGTTGTAACCTTATTACTTATTACAGGTTTTCTGCCTTGTTTTTTGTAGCCCTTTGAGATCACAACATGGWAAGGGCACTACAAATAAAATGTATTATTATTTTCAATCAGTGACAAACATTTCTGAATTAACAGTGACATCTTGTAGATAGAATCTGCAGTTGGGCAGAAACATSAAATTTAAAAGGTATTTATTTTTTGGATGTACAGTTTTTGGAAATGTTACACTTTCTGATTATTAATCTCAAAAAGCAGCAYGTATAAAGAAAACAGAATAGGACCCAAAGTGGACCCTTGAGGTACWTCATAGCAAATAGGTTTAGAGGAAAAGGGGGCATTAACCCATAAGTATTGAAAAAGATCTGGAAGACAAATAAGATTTAAACCACAATAAAACTGAACCTTAAAGAGCAACAACAAACTGAATCTCTGTCTGTTTGCAAACTGCAATCAATCTAGTTTGCTGCAAACATCAGCTTTCAACACAAACACCACACTGTCTGATCCATCATTGCTTTCAGTGAATGTTTAGAGCAACTATCCCTAACACAGATAMGATTTCACCCTTTTCAATGACTTKGGCATTTTTGTGATACTGAAGGATTTTGATGACAAGATCAATACTGGATTGTTTCACTGAACAATGAAAGTGTGAAAAACTAATTACGAAGAGCAAAGTCTGAATAGACAGCAGTTACTTCAAACCAGGAGCAAGCAGCATTGATTTTTAAGGCTACACATCCTGACCCAGTTCAGCGAGAAAGCATCAAAAATAATAAAAACATTTTGAAATGCAAATAAAGGATTGTAMAGAATGATTATTCACCCAAAACCACTGTTCACAGAAAAATCCACATTTTCATTCAAATACTAACTCTGAAAAACAAAGCAGTTAGTAGTTTTCTTTTCCCTCTCAAACAATCTGGTTACAAAAATATCATCATTTAAATGTTGATGTCAAAACCACTGAAAATGTGTTTATTCCAAAAACAGGWATGCAGGTAGACAGGCAAGGCATTAGAGAGTGAGAGAGTAGGCAGACAGAAAATGATAGTCCAACCTTGACTTACAGAAAAAAATGTGGTCCAGAGCAAAGATGACATCATGCAGAACCAGAAACAACAAGGCAGCAGAACAACGTATCAGGACCAGAAGGACCATGGATTCACCTGAGGACCAACACAGAGGTATGTATCTCTCATTTTTTCATTATGTAAAAGAAATCCATGCTCATACCAGTAAAACACAAGTTCAATCCTCAATATGAAAGACAAACAGGCCACTGCTGAATAATGGATCAGGGCTGCCTTATAAACCCTGGTGGCAATTACCACAAGCACTTACCTGYCTGTGAATAAAAAGCAGAGCTTATGAACAGGAAATACCAAAATATAAGTAAAAAACCAAACCATGTGATTTCTGTTTGTGCTGCACAGACAACAGCTGCACTGCTGAATAGCAAACACATGTTGAAATGACTACACTAAAGACATGCCAAAAATCTTACAACCATCTCTGATCTCCCCAACTATGTAAAAACATTATGTGATTTAAAAAGACATGATAAAAGATGACTTGAAGCTAAAAATTAATAATTTCTCTGAGATCTCATAAAGCTAAACTGAGTTTACTTGTAGTTGATTCATTAACATGCACTTGTCTGTGTGTTTTAACTGTAACTTTGTAACTGTTTTGCTGCTGCTTACATATCTCCCTTGAAAAACAGATTATTAATCTCAATGGGATCTTTTTAATTAATTCATAATACATATGCAAACGCACCCACACACCAAAACAAGACTGCCATTGCAGGCTTGCAGTGAGTGATAAATATCCAGACGAGCCAAATTAAGCGTACACTTKGAGTAAAACAGAACAGATGTTCTCCTGCCAGAAATTCCAAGAAAAGAAGGAGTGTCAGGAGGTTATGGGATCTGTGCAGGGAGGGGTGGGAAAACTGAGTGGTTTTAGGGGTGTGACTGTTTTTTCTGCACCCCCCTTCTTCTTGGTCCTTCCTGCTCAGAGTCCAGTCCTCTCCTCTCTGCCTGTGCACAATGGTGGAGAAAATGAACTCTCTGCTAAAATGGGCGCTTATCCTGTTTGTTCTTGGTTCAGTCATTCTCAACATCATCCTGATCGGGGTCCACTCCAGCAGGAGGCCCAAATGTTCCGTCCAGCATGCCTACCCATTGCGGGCCAAGCACAACGATCAGAGCCTCATATTTGCGGATCTCACCCGGGATGAGTACGTGCAGGTCCAGCAGTACATGCTGAAGCTGAAGGACTTGAACATCTCCAGTAAGCAGACCACCAAACCTTCAGGTAACTTCTTGTTCCTCATAGATCTGTCTTTACCAAAGAAATCAGATGCCTTGAATTACTTGGACAAAAAAGGTCCAAAACCAGTCAGGAAAGCCACAGTGGTGGCCTTTCTTGGGACCAAAGGCCACATTAAAGAGTATGAAGTGTGGCCCCTTCCAAACCCAACATTCCACAGAGATGTGACCCAGGAGAGGTATGGGATGGAGCTGCCTCTCAGTAAGCGCCTGGTCACCATTGGGGAGTACACCCTGATGTTCAAGTTTTTTGAGGATGAAGTCTTCTCTAAGCTGAGTAAGCTCCTGAAGGAGAGCTTCGACGTGGACCAGAACAAACAACTGAACGCGTTTGAACAAATGCCACGCGGAGTACGGTCTGGGGACAGGAAGACCTGGGTGTCATTTTTCAGGGACATGAGTGGGATGTACATTCACCCAGTGGGGTTCGAAGTTCTGCTGAACCATGAAAACCTTAATGCATCCCTTTGGAGAGTGGAGCGGCTGATGTATAACGGGAAGTACTTCAACAGCGTGGAGCAACTCAGACAGGACTACGAGAGTGGGAAAGTCGAGAAGATAATTTACAAAAAGTCTGAGGACTATGGCTCCCTGAAACCCAGGACCAAGACCCTGCAGATGGGGCCACAGCAGTTTTATGCAGAGGGGAAGCGTTTCAGCGTTCAGAACAACCAGGTTCTATACCTGAACTGGAGCTTCGCCTACGGGCTCAGCTCGCTCACTGGGATGCGTGTGTTTGATGTGCGCTTTCACGGAGAACGGGTGGCCTATGAGATCAGCGTGCAGGAGGCCATGTCAGTGTATGGTTCCATCACACCGGGGATGATTCTTACAAAATTTCTGGACTCAAGTATTGGAATCGGGCGCTTCGCACATGAACTCGTCCGTGGCATAGACTGCCCCTACGAGGCCACCTATGTAGACACATACCGCTATATAGACGTGCCAGTACCAGTCCGGTTCCGGAACTCCATTTGCATATTTGAGCATAACATGGGTCAGCCCCTGCGGAGACACTTTGCTGACTTTTTCCACCACAGCTTTGGAGGGATGGTGAACAGTGCACTGGTGTTCAGAACCATCACRGCTATAGGGAACTATGACTACATGTGGGACTTCATCTTTTATCAGAGTGGCTCTGTAGAGGCTAAGGTGCATGCCACAGGCTACATCTCCTCATCATATTTGGTGGATGGAAGTCTGAAGTACGGACATCAGGTGGCAGACAAAGTCCTGGGCAACATACACACTCACTTCATCAACTTCAAGGTAGACCTGGATGTGGCCGGTAAGAAGATTTACATCATCTGCCTGTCTCTCTGTCTTGTCTCTCTGTCCTGTCYCTCTGGCTTGCTGTTTGTCTGTCAGTCTAACATGATTCTGGTGTGTGTTTGGCTTGTGTGTGTATACTTTGTGTGTATGAGAAAAAATGTAATTCATCTTGCATGTCCCATGTACACACAAGTTAACCCTAAAAATCACCACAGCTGTCTGCACGAACATTGATAATACCAGGACTACAAAATGGCACCCTTTTGAAAATACCAACATCTAAAAAAATAAATACTGTAAATATAAATCACCCATTCATTGTCAAGCTATAGGAGTTTTATCACTGTAAGTTTCAATCAGTGAAAAATCACATTGTGATGATGATGTTTGAAAATTACCATTTCTGAACTTTCCTGTGACTAAAAGGCGTGAAGTTATAATAATACCCAGGGGCGGAGCCAGATTTTTTTGCAAGGGAATGCACATGGGTGGCAAGGATG
>NW_013952822.1:259164-266738 GCF_001266775.1 Austrofundulus limnaeus
CATTCATTCTTTTGGTGTGGGGGGGGGGGGTGCATGTACAAGCATTTTAAAATACAAAATGGCCACTATATCAAGTGGCTTTAATTCAGCTGTTTTAAAAAGCATTTAGCTGACATGTTGTGGTCATGGCCAAGAATGACCCCCCAAAAAATGATGAGTGCTAGTCACAACTAATTATTCAGGTATTTTTAGACATACAAAGTGTGTTAAAGACCAACTAATGAACAGGTATTTTGACCCATTCCCTGAACAAACTGCTTCAGTTCTCTCAGGTATGAAGGGTTCCTTCCACATGTTCAACAGGATTGAGATCAGGGCTCAGCAGGTCTCTTCAGAATAGTTCAATGTAAAATTCTTAGCCCTTTTTGGGTCATTTTAACTGTGGTTTGTCCAGAGAGTTTGGCTACAAAAGCAATGACTGATTTTATTTTAAATTTTAGCACATTTCTTTATATACAGTATATAGCTGTGTAATACTGTACATGACTGTGGTGCTCAGTTCAAAATGATGTGATATTCTATACTGTAGGACAGAATAAGGCTTCAAGGTTATTTTGAATGCTACACACTTATCAGCCAAAGTCAGACTGATTATTGTTTACAATTCTGTCTACCTTGTCTACGGACAAAATGGTGCACTTAAARGCAGGGCAGCTGTGGCTACAGTGTAGTTTGCCATCATCAGTGTGTGAATGTGAGTGCGAATGGGTGAATGTCTGTTAGTGTAAAGTGCTTTGGGGTCCGGAGGGACTTGAAAAGCGCTCTATAAGTTCAGTACCATACCATTTATCATTTAAAAGTTTCTGGCAAATGTTCTTTTCGGGGACTGAATTTTATTTCCAGCTGATGGAAAAAAAAAAAGGCAAAAGTAGAATAAAAACACAAATCTTTCCAGATTGTGACATAACCTCGCCTATATAGAGAAAGTTTATCCAACACAGATGGAAAAGAATTTATTCTCAGTGARCAAAGTCTGCCAGAGAGTGTTTACAGGACAAAATGGTGTTGAAACTACAGGCAGCCACTTTCACATTCTAATGAAGAGAGAAAAGATTAGTGAGGGYTTAATGTCTGCAAGACTGACGGACATTAATCCTGCGTGACGTTAAAGTGTTTAWACAAAAAGTTATATAAACACAGCTACAGTTGGTTAGAGTGTTATTCATCCAATGAATATTCTTTTCAATGTTGAGATATATACAGTATGTTGTGATAAATCTCCAAAATATTGTAGCTAATAGTAATCTTCATATCACTCAGCCCTACTGTCTGCCTGTTTTCATAACCCAAATAAAAATGTTTGCATTTATATTATTGGAAGAAAAAACATTGATAATATTGATATTTTTGTTTTTTCTCATGTAATTACTTAGTGTATTTGTTAGATGGTTGAAAAATCAGGCGAAACATTTATTACAAAAAATGAAAGAATTGTTTAAAATTGTTTTTATTTTACACAAATTGTTACATGTAAAAATCATAAAACAATTAAATTTTAAGATGCTTCTTTTTTTAGTAAAACCTTTAACAAAAAGACATTTGACATTTATTAACACAGTTGTTCGATAGTCAAACAAACAAAAGAACTGATTTGTTGTACAATGAAGACATGAGTTACACCTTAAACCTTTGCAGACCTCATTATTTATGTTGCTTGTTTTCACACAGTTCATGCTAATCCACATACCCCACAATAACATTAAACCAAATGTGGACTGATTCTTTATCAGGACATCTGGTTCTAATGTGACCTGCACTTTTCTGGATTCCAACCAAAACAACATAATTGTTTTGTGCAGGAAACACATTATTTTGCACCAGAGCTCAAACTGTGAGCTACGAGCAGTTTGTATGAACTACATTATACACAGAACATTGGTTAAAGTCAGAAAGTCATGGCACACACACACTGCTTCTGTCAAACTTTGATACACAATTTAGACTTGGTCCAAGCCAAGGGCCAATCCCTTTGCTGAAGGAACAAAATATTCTTRTAGAAATACAAATTACATTTTCCAAATTATGTTGTTATGTTTTATGTAGCATTTAGAATACCTGACCTAATGTATAAAGAAAAAGGATTAAATTTAGAAAGGGACATTATTATTCATTTTTTATAACTTACTTACAATCAAAATCTTTTTCATTTTTTATATCTCAGGGATACATTTTTGTAACAATCCAGCAAAGCAGGTAAAAAAGAGAAAACCCTCACTAAAAATCCGGTTATTTGACTTTAAAATAAAAAAAAGAAAAACAGCAAAAGATAATGAAAGTCAAATGTTTTTTGATCTTTCCACACCAAAACCAAAAATTGCTGAACTCAAACGTCATTTTCTCAGCTTGCAAGCTGACCATCTGTCATGAAAGGACGGCACTAAATACAGTCTTGAAAAGAGAAACTATAGAACTATTTCACAGTTGAAGTATGACCTTTGAGGCCTAATAAAGTGTTAATAAGGGCCAGGTTTGGCCTGCGGGCCTTGAATTTGACACGTGTTTTAAGAGATGGTGGGCAAAAAATGATTTAATGTTACTACTGAATAACAGTCATCAGCGTTTTATAGAAAAACTAATAAAAATGGACAGAGTCTACCAGTGTCCAAGAATCCCAGTTGTATATGGTGCAATGATGTGATCCAGCAAATAAAGACATTTAAGAGAAACGTGCATGTATAAAATGTCCCCATACTCCAATACAGACATAAACGTTGCATCAACCAGTTGCTTTCTAGCCTCAAACGACTGACACGATCTAATCCTGAAATAAAATCCCAATTTTAATCCCAGCTTCTTCACTAGCTGTTGAAAATGGGAAGAAAAATGTGAAGAAAAAGACAAAGAATCGCTAATTAAAAAAATCCTACATATTTATACTGTGGCACATTTTCAATTGTCAGACCCTCAGTTGTAATAATGACTGCAAGATCCTAACGTTCAAGCCTGCTATTAAAAAACAACATCACCTTTGATTTATCTGCATTTAACACAAGCTTAACAGTAAATGGTAAATGGACTGTACTTGTATAGCMCTTTTCTATCCATCCAGGATACTCAAAACACTTCACACAACAATCTGTGCCCTAATTTACCCATTCACACAGCACTCTGTTATGTCTCTACAAAGTTAATGTTGTGTTCACTATGTTGCCACTATGTGGTGGAAGTAAAGAGTTGTGCAGAGATATTGTATAGAGAAGAAGAAAAATAAAGAAGGAGAAGAAACAAGAAAGATGGCTGGTGTGTTTTACTACAGTTACGTTAAGTACTAGTGAGTTTATTGTTCTACTGACACCTTACAACATAACACTTAACATGATAAAGATTTGTCTGTAAAACTTTAAAAGTTGACTGTAGTTGATTAAAAACATTATTAGGTGAGAGACCAGAACAATATAATACAGTATCATCTACATAAAAATTACATTTTGCATGAAGAACATTTAAAGTCAGACTATTTACAGTGGTTAGACAATGACACTGAAATACCTGTCATTTTAGTGTGGGAGGTTTCATGTCTAAATTGGACCAGCCTGGTGGCCAGTCGTCATTATTTGCACATTGCACCAGTAAGAGCAGAGTGTGAAGGTTCAATTAGCGGGGTAAGAGCACAGTTTTGCTCAAAATATTGCAATGCACACAACATTATGGGTGACATACCAGAGTTCAAAAGAGGACACATTATTGATGCACATCTTGCTGGAGCATCTGTGACCAAGACAGCAAGTCTTAGTGATGTATCAAGAGCCACAGTATGCAGGGTAATGTCAGCATACCACCAAGAAGGACCAACCACATCCAACAGGATTAACTCTGGATGCAAGAGGAAGCTGTCTGAAAGAGATGTTATGGTCTAAAACCAGGTGTTTCAGTTTCATTGTCTAACCTATATATATATATATATATAAAGTGGCCCCAGCACTGACCCCTGAGGGACACCATTGAGTATATGGAGAGAAGAGGAGGGTAATACCTTTACTTGAACACATTGAAATCCATGGGTCAGATGGTTGTCAAACCAACAAAGAGTTTGTTCAGACAAACCAATAGTGTGAAGCCTCTGTAATAAAACCTCATGATTAGCATATTTTTTTATGTAATGATGGTTTATCAGTAACAAAAGGCCAAGGTTGCCCTTTGTCACTGATTCTATTTATATTATTTATGGACAGAATTTCTAGGCGCAGCCAAGACGTTGAGGGGATCCTTTTTGGTGGCCTTAGGATCATGTCTCTGCTTTTTGCAGATGATGTAGTCCTATTGGCTTCATCAGATCATGGTCTCCAGTTCTCACTGGAGCGGTTCGTAGCTGAGTGTGAAGCGGCCGGGATGAGGATCAGTGCCTCCAAACCCGAGACTTTGGTCTTGAGCCGGAAACCGGTAGTGTGCCGTCTCCGGTTCGGGGAGGAGGTCCTGCCCCAAGTGGAGGAGTTCAAGCATCTCGGGGTCTTGTTCACGAATGAGGGAAGAATGGAGTGGGAGATCGACAGGCGGATTGGTGCTGCGTCTGCAGTGATGTGAGCGCTGTACCGGTCTGTCGTGGTGAAGTGGGAGCTGAGCCAGAAGGCAAAGCTCTCGGTTTACCGGTCKATCTAYGTTCCTACCCTCATCTATGGTCACAAACTTTGGGTAGTGTCTGAAAGAACGAGATCGCGGACACAAGCGGCCGAAATGAGTTTCCTTCACAGGGTGTCTGGGCTCTCCCTTAGAGATAGGGTGAGAAGCTCAGTCATCCAGGAGGGACTCAGAGTAGAGCCGCTGCTCCTCCACGTCGAGAGGAGCCAGTTGAGGTGGCTCAGGCATCTGGTTAGGATGCCTCCTGGACGCCTCCCTGGTGAGGTGTTCCAGGCATGTCCCAATGGGAGGAGGCCCAGGGGAAGGCCCAGGACACACTGGAGGGACTATGTTTCTCGACTGGCCTGGGAACGCCTTGGGATTCCCCCGGACGAGCTGGCCCAAGTGGCTGAGGAGAGGGAAGTCTGGGTCTCTCTGCTTAGGCTGCTGCTCCCGCAACCCGATCCTGGATAAGTGACAGAAAACAGATGGACAGACAGTAACAAAAGACTAAACCAACTGCTCCAGTTTACCATTTAAAACGTTTGACTATACTGAAGTGCCAAATCTCTTCTTTTATTGGCCCACTTTATTTAAAGATACAAACAAAAATAATTTATATTTAAGCCCAGCACCACTTAAACACAAACGTTACACAGATTTCCTATATCCACCCATTCATTTTCTACTCCTTATCTATAATCAAGCCACGGTGGCAACAGGTCCACAAGATAAAAGCCAGACCTCCTTTTCCCCAGCAGGGGTAGAGCCAGAGGGGTGGCCAGAGTGGCAAGTGCTKCCTCTATGACTGGGATGAGCAGCAGAGTTGAGTTGTACACATGAAAAATTTGCCAAATCTTCTCTACCAAACAGCTTATTTTGCCATTGCTATTGACACTTGTTTTGAGCTGCTGGTACCGCCCCCCCCGCACCCCCCCAGGTGCTGCCAACAAGGTGCCCGCTTTAAAAATTTATTGCCAAGAAGCATTGTTACAACAAAGAAATAATCTACCAAACACAAATTTCCTTACTTTTTGTGTTGTGTGTTTTCTTCATAATGTCTGCAAAGAAATAAAAGTGTACTTGTTATAAGAATTGCTGCATTTTTAAATTTCACTTTTTACCCATCTCTTCTTATTTATGGTTACACATATTTGCGTAAACACCTTTATTTGTATAATAAATACAAACCAATACCGTTATTTATGGCTGAGGTAATTATGAAACAGAGCTTTGTTACTTAATCAAGATTTATTTGAAAAACTTTTCTAGGAAAAAGATCCAAACAAAGACCAAACACTTAATTTAAACATAGAAACAATTGTGGATTTAATATGTTAAATGAAAAAAAAAACACTGTATGGAAATACAGAAAACATGGATGTATCATATTTTAACAAACTCTTTTTTTCTGCAGGAGTGAAAAATGTGTTCCAGGCCAAAGACATGAAGTTTGTGAATGTATCCATGCCCTGGATGCCTGAACACAACGCAATGGTGCCTCAACTGGTGGAGAAACAATACAGAACTGAACAGGTCCACCATTTTTATTCCTAGTTGTTTTAATTGCACACATTATAGGAAATTAAAGAGGGTGACTCCTTATTCACCTTTTTGATTGATGTTCCAAGCTGGAAACTTTAATAAAAATGAGAAACATTTCTGCCCAGCATACAGTAAAATCAACCCTGATGCACTTACCTGTCCTTCTGCATGTGATATCAGTTTTACTAAGTGATGTCTTGGGGTGGTACTTGTTATGTGAGCCAACATTAGAAAATAACACTGGTTGAATTTCAGCAGCAGTACCTTATCTGAGATTTGACAAACATGAAAACCATTTTATATTCATATTTTTAGCACAGTGACATTGCAAGAGTAAAACAAGATGAAGACTCTTTACCTGCGACTTGAGGTTTGGTGAAAAAACATCACTTTGCAGGTTTGCTGTGGTGGCACTTTTGCTCCATTTTCAAAAAAAAAAAGATTTACTAAAAGCTTTGTGTGATACTTTTTAAAAACCAAACACTGAGCTGTAATTCTTCACAAATTTGTCTCTAATCTGTGTGGAGAGTTTACTGGTCTTCATGATGTCTCTTGCTTGGTGGTAGCCCTTATTGTACTTCTTAGAGGTGTTTATGATTTTGGGGGCTGTCAGAAATGTTGGCTATACTGAGATCATATGTTAAAGCAGAGGGGCTGATTACATGTGCACACCACCACCAGTTTATCTTTTTTACAAGTTTTTTTTTTTCGTTTTAATACATTTATCTAATGCATTTTTTGTAAAATAAAAAAAATAATCAAAACTTTATTTAAGTAACWTGAACCGCAATACAACTGAAGAAATATAAAATATATGTATATGTATATGTATATGTATATGTATATGTATATGTATATGTAACACATTCTCACGTCGGACTCACAACATATTGACGCGCAGGCGTGCCCAAGCATCCGTCCTTGCCGCCCGCGGCTTTTCTGGGTTGCGTCACAGGATTAACAGTTAACTTTAGGGTCTGTGGTCAAGGATAATGGTTAATTTGAGAGACTGGGGTCATGGATAGGCTGTGCATAGCTAATATAGGTGAAATTTAGGGTCTGGGAAAATGGTTAACATGAGGGATCAGGGTTATTGGTTAACTTTAGGGTCTGTGTTCAGGGACTCGTCCTCCTCCGCCTTATCTCGTACAGAACAGACGTCCTGGGTATCCCCGCGCGTCAACATAGATCAGGCTGTCTGGTGTTCTACTAACAGAGGATGAGAAGTAGGTAGAAGAATAATTGCAGTTTAGGTTATGATGTTCTCAGAGTTGGATTGTTTRTGACTGCTTCAGGAGAATGTAAACAGTACAAAACTTTTCCTGTTTATATCAGACTGAGCTCCAGTTTTTTTTTAAATTTTGGTGCAGTGAACGGGATGAGACACTCCATTTTGCAATGACCTCTGTGTTGCGCCACAAACACAAAACTGAGTTTGTGCTCTAAACACTCAATCTGGTGAAATAATAATAATG
>NW_013952822.1:267821-271448 GCF_001266775.1 Austrofundulus limnaeus
AATGAAATATAATGTAGTTTGATATATTGTTTTACGTTTTGTGCTATGAAGCAAGTTGACTGATATTTCAGCATCAGTGTTTCAGAGGTGGGGCAGCACATAGGGCAGGAGTTAGAGCTTTTGTCTCAGGTTCACTTCCTAGCTGGAGCCTTTCTGTGTGGAGTTTCTATGTTATTCCTGTGCATTCGTGGGATTTCTCAGGATGATCCAGTTTCCTACCATAGACCAACAACATGAATGTAAGGTTGAATTTTCATTATGACAACTCTAACTTGTCCCCATGTGTGACTGAGGGCATGTAGGGTTTTCTCGTTCATCTCTATGTGTCCCTGTGCTGGACTCGTAAAAAGTGTACCCTGTCTCTCGCACAAGTACTGCTGGAGAAATCAAATGTATGGATGTTTTGAAAGTTTGACTGAAAGTCTTGTAGAAGTTCCAAAACCAGAGATGTCCAGTCCTGGTCCACAAGGGCCTCTATGTTTTACTTGTTACACCTGTTACATTAGTGATTTAATTATCTCTTCATGCTTTTCAGAAACCTGTTAATCAGCAATAATCAAAAGGATATCCCTGGATTTGTATCACACCTGACTGGTGTTCTGWTCTTGGACTTCTGTGCTAAGCACGTGTTGTCCATAACAAACACCATGCATGAACATAGTGGTCCATTAATGAACTTGGTACCAGGCCACCTYAGGCCAAAGATTGATGGTTAGTTTTGTAATTGTGTCATCGGACATGTGACCCTATGTCTTGGCCAATCGGGTGAAGAGTGGGGCAGAGCTATCAACTGATAACCTGGTGGTGAGTTAGATCTGGTGACGGTTGAGGCTGCCGGACAGACCTGGTAAATCCAAACATATAGTGGGGGTGAAGTGGGAACGTTTGGCGAAGCCACCTCTTTGTGCARTCCTCAATCTCGCCTCCGGGAGAGTTTTTCGCATGTCTTGGGGGTCATGTGAAAAAATCGGAATGGGCCATGGTCGAACGAGCCATGTTAAGGGCCTCCATTGCAGATGCAGCTTCAAGGAGCTGTGGCCTGAAGGTCATTGGTGCCTGTCTCTAGTGGACACCAGTGGTGATGGAGTCCATTRGGCTGAAGAAAGAGGCCTTCAGGAGTTGGCTTTCCTGGAAGACTTCTAAAGCAACTGACAGGTGCAGGGTGGCCAGAAGAGCCTCAAATTTGGTGGTTGCAGATGAAAATCTCTGGCATGGAAGGAATTTGAGGAGGCCATAGAGAAGGACTTTCAGTTGGCCTAGAGGAGGTTCYGGAAAACCATTCGGCAACTCAGRAAAGGAATGTGTTCCCTGTCCAAGGCTGTGCTTGGTTTGAKTGGGGGAACTGCTGAGGATATTGTTGAGCAGTGGAAGGAATACTTTGAGGATCTCCTCAATCCACCCTTAATGTCTACCGTTGAGGAGGCAGTCTGAAGACTTAGTGGAAGACAAATTCATTACCATGGCAGAGATCACCAAGGTAATCAAAAGTTCCTCGGTGGCAGGATGCCAGTGGAGGATGAGATTCGCCCAGAGATGCTGAAGGCTCAGTGTGGCTTACTATCATCAGTGTGTAAATGTTTATATATATATATTTATATATGTTTTATATAAAGCATATTTGAGAGTCCTAAAAAGCGCTATGTAAAACTTATTCATTATTAGTTTTTATTTATTCTATGAGTTCAAAAAATGTCATTGTTAAAATTTTCAGAGTCAATTTAACTCCCTCTAGTGTTATTTTAACATTTACTGAATAAACAGACTTCCAGTGTTGGTGTTAATTCACAGTGTTGATTTACAGTGTTAATTTCYTCAATGTTGTCTCAACACTGGACAGTGTTAAATAAGCTTCACCCATGGTTAAGTCTTACATAACACTTAACAGTGTTGATATATGACACCATGCAGTGYTGAAAAAAGTATTCTGGAAAAGCCCCGTCCTCTTCCACCTCATGTCAGCCAGATCAGTATTTTCACAGTAAGGGATGCTGGGTAATCTTGTAGAAATGATGTTTTTGCATGTTTATGACTATAAAAGAAGTTTATGAGTGTAAAAACTAATTGTACTGGTTAGTTGTTTTGTTCAGGTTTATTAGTTGATCAAGTTTATGTTTGTGTTATTGCCCATAAATCGACACCATGAGTGAGATGTATGTCCTGGTGTGTGAAGGTTGTTGACTCTATTACACTTATCTTGAATCTACCGTGTAATGTTAATGCAACACTAAAATGAGTTGATCTTAACTCTAAAGAGTTAAACTTACACTTTCAATTTGACTGTGTAATGACACATCGTAGTGTCTGTATTACATCTCTCAAACAAAGTATAGTTTTAGCACCTATAATGTTGAATTTGACTCTGTTACATTTATTTGGTCCTACTCGAAATTTGTATAAAATGTACTCTATTGCCAGTGTCAATTTCTCAGAGTTAATTTTACTCATGCTAGTGTCAAAATAAACAATGAAATGAGTAAAATTATTTACACTCTACAGAGTAATAATGCTATTTTTATAGAGTTAATTTTACACTAAATTTATTTTAAAAAGTACACTTTATTGTGTAATACTATTATTTATTTTTTCTTTTTCCACAGTCACCATGATCAACACCTGTTTGTATAATGGCTCTATAGTGATCCTGATATCAAGAACGGTTCTAGAAATATGACCCAATTTGTTTTGCTGATTACGGTGATTAATATTTGGTCTGAATCATATTTTTATGTTATTTTAATGAGGAATGTTTGATGTCATTATAAAAAATAAACCTCAAATAGTATTTAAATATTGAGATTTCCCAGCTGGAAAGAAACAAAAATGTTGCTAGCTTACAGGGAAAATCTCAAAACGGTTTTGCCTCAAAATCCTTTTTTGTTTGTTTCTCCTGCTCAAAAAACTGCTTCAAAAAATGTTTATTTTCACATTTATATTTCAGACAGTTCATTCAAATGATGGATAAGACATTTATTCATTATATTTTGACAAAATACAATTATTGCAAATGTTTGAATCCAAACACGTCTGGAATCTTATGTTTACTCCAACAGGAGGCTGCCCTACGTTACGACACCAAGACGCCTCGCTATCTTCACGTTGCCAGCAGTAAGACCAATCGGTGGGGACATCAGCGCWCCTACAGACTGCAGGTGTACAGCTTCGCAGGAGACCACCTACCAGAGAGCCAAGCTGAGGAGAAATCCATGTCCTGGGCCAGGTTGGTCAAGCTAGATGTGAAGTCAAAAACATTAAAATAGAAATAAAAACAAAAACATTTCTTCTGTAACTATTGTGCTGCTTAATGCAGATGAGTGAATGATCTTTGTAAAGCCTTTGAGGCTCCTAATTGAAAAAAAAAGATTTGAAGTTTCAAAGCATCAAAGATGGACCACTGACATCTAGTGGACAGCTGTGACTAAAGCGTTCATAAAGATTYACACATTTTGTTGATTAAGTTCCAACATAGAGGCAATAAAGCTAATTATAAACAGTTGAATTTTCATTATGAGAATCATTGTCCACACATTAAAATGTTTAGATTTTAAAATGTAAATTTAATAATATGGTGTTTAAATGTGTTGTCCTGTGATTTCATATAACTTAATGAAATATAATGTAATTTGATAT
>NW_013952822.1:271458-276773 GCF_001266775.1 Austrofundulus limnaeus
ATACTTCTACATAAGTAATGAATGTGAATACTTTTGACACTTCTGGTTATTAGCTGGCAAAGCATCACAACAGGAAGTACCTCTCACTCATTGTGTCAATTTATGGCCAATAACACAAAACTTAAACTTGAACAACTAACCAACATGAACAAGAAAACTAACTCGAAAAACTAATTTTTACACTTCTGAACCTTTTTAACAGTTTTAGACATGCAAACACATAATTTCTACAAGATTACACAGCATTCCTTGCTGAGAAAAGTTTGGTTCCTGAGGAAGAGGGCAGGGCTTTTCAGAATACTTGTTTTAACACTGCATTGCGTTATATAACAACACTGTTAAGTGTTATTCAATGCATAACAGTGGGCAGAGCTTATTTAAYACTGTCCAGAGTTGAGACAACACTGATGAAATCAACTCTGTGAATTACCATCAACACTGGATGTCAATTTACACAGAAGTGTTAAAATAACACTTGGGGAGTTGAAATTTACCATGAAAAGTACTGAAAGTTTAACACTCCAGTTTTTACTGTGTACACAGCAAAAGAGTTATTAATCAACGRACCTCCAGTGTTAACCATCAATAACCCAATGCAGTGTTGAAAAGCATGAGAATCAGAGTTTATTTGTCACCACAGTGGTGTTAGTCAGTGTTAATTTTTAACTCTGTTTAGAGTTAAATTGTACTCTGAAAAATTAACACTGTGGAAAGAGTTAAATTGACACTTATTCAGATAAGGACCAAATAGACTAGGACACAGTGTTAAATTTATCTCTTAGTGTTGATTCAACACTGCAAAATTTACTGTGTGTGGGACACAGTCTGCTAAAATATTGCTCAATGGTCTGTGTCTCTTTGAACAAGAAATGCACATTAGCATTGTTGCTACAATAAATACCTGCCATGAGTAGCTGTTATGCATTTCTGTTGATAAAGTTAAATCAAATTTCCTTTTATAGACAACATGTAAATCACTGAACAATCTGTTGATATACTGTACACTGTGTTGGAATCCTTAATTAACAACAACACTGCCTTAGTTCTCCAAGAATGATTCTGCAGGCCATCCACAGCTACATAACTGCACCTCTTCTGTCTTCTACCAGGTATAAGGTTGCCATCACAAAGCACAAGGACTTGGAGCAAACCAGCAGTAGTCTTTACAGTCAAAATGATGTTTGGAGTCCAGCAGTTGACTTCAGCAAGTTTATTGAAGATGATGAAAGCATTGAAGATGAAGTATGTTCTGATATGATTTGAAATATTGAAGCAAACTTCTAATTTTATGACTTGACCTAAAGTAATTGCATTATGTGCCTGCAGGACCTTGTTGCATGGGTGACAGCTGGTTTCCTTCATATCCCTCACGCTGAAGACATCCCTAACACTGTAACAGTCGGCAATGGAGGTGGGGTCCTGCTGCGACCACATAACTACTTCGATGAAGACCCATCCATTAACTCTGCAGATGCTGCATACTTTGTCCCTGGCGCTGAGGACAGTTGTGAGAACAACAGGATGGCTTGCTTTTCTCAGGAGTCTTGTAGCCCCAACCTAGAGACCTTCACCTACCAAGGTTTTGAGGGAGTCATGAAGTTTGAGGACTGGAACTGATTTTTCCATGCTGCTAGGTGATAGCTTAATAGCCATGATAACCTCAGAGATGTCCTTGGGCTGCATGTTTATAAAGGCAGATGGGTGTAGCAAATATATCTAGTCTACACTTTATTTAGACTCTACGAAGTGCTTTACAATGTGTTTTTAACTACCTTTTGTTGAAAATGTACAATACATATATGCAGCATTTTTTACTAGTCACACACACTGCGCGTTACACTGGCAATGTGACATTTAGTATCGTGTATAAGTACACTTTGACTTAAGACGAGTACAGTAATTTTGCTTCCAAGCATCATAACTGTTTTCATGATGTGTAKTTAATTTCTAATACCTTGAGTTCTTTGCATCATTTGTTTGAAAATATTACTTTCACTTGTGAGCTATGCTTCAGTTTTAGTTTTTATTTGATTTCACCAAGCAAAAGAGTGACCTGCAACTGTAGTTGTGCAAGATTTTGTTTCTTCAATTAAAGAAAAAATATTKAGAAAAAGACAAGTCCTCCACTATCATTTATTGTGTTTCAGTTCATTTATATAGTGCCAATTCACATCAAAAGTCATGTCAGGGCTCYACAACAAAAGTAACTACTCTCAATTCAGATCTAATAAAAGGAAAATTAGTCTAAAATAAATACAGTACATTATAAAATGTTAAAGTTGCCTGAGGAAGCAATCAGAAAGCACTGACTCATTCTTCRATTCCCTCCCTCATCTTGGGCAGCACAGAGGGGATAGTGGGAAGGAATGATTGTTTTTGTAACAAGGTGAAGCCTCCAGAAGAACCAGACTCAGGAAGGGTGGCCATCTGCCTAGACCAGCTTGGGGTTAGGAATGAATCAGGCATTGCCAAAATTAGCTGAAAAAACTAAAATTTGTTTGTTAAATTCAATTCAATTCAAAAATACTTTATTGATCCCAGAGGGAAATTTGGTGTTGTTGTAACTCAAAACTTAAAGACAAAAAGATAAAATAAGCAGTGCAAAGTGAAAAGATCAATTATGAAAAACACAAAAAGTATCAGTAGGCTACCTAAAAGTAGAAAAAGACTGGAAAAAAGCCAAAATTAGTGAGGATTGGTGTTTTTCTGCTCCTCTGTTTCCTGATTGGTTCCTGGCTCCATTACTCGCACCTGTGAGTGATCCTCTATGAGTTGCCGAGGTTCAAATGGCTCCCTGGTTGTCTGGTCTTCGCTGATGCATCTTACCTTCATGGTAGTATCTTGCAGCCAGTCAGTTTTCTCACCTGAATTACTTACTTGCTTCATGTTCTGTTCCCTTGAGGTTTCTACCATACCTCGTGCTCCACATCCCAGAAGGATTCTGTGCCTGAGTCAACATGAATGGYTTTTAAGGAATTAATGGAAGAAATAGCAACTGCTGTTGATCAGAAACTTTATTGTGTTAGCRTTTTTTAAAGGAGTCTTTTGACACTATTGACCATAACATCCTTATTGATAAGTTGAATAAATATGGCATTGGAGGATTAGCACTACAGTGGGTAACCAGTCATTTGAAAAATAGGAAAMWGTTTGTTGCAAGATCTGAATTGTAATTTTAGTTGTGGAGTTCCTCAAGGATCTGTGCTTGGACAAAACTTCATTTAAATGTGAATGATCAGGCCAWTGTGTCAAAGCTTTTAAAATGTATTCTGTTGAATGACACAACATTGTCAATGTCKCATCAATCCACAAACGAATACTAATAAGTTTATTATTGAAAAATTTTGTCAAAAGTCTTGCAGTCTTTCAGTTTGTGTGGACAGTCTGCTCTTAGTAGATTTACACATGTCCCGTATGCCCACCATGTCTTTATGATGGATTTACCAAAACTCTTGGGGATGTTTAGGACATTTGAAATCCTTTTGTATCCATCCCATGTCTTGTACTTTTAAATAATCTTTCCTCTGAGTTAATTTGAAATAATTTTGGAGTCACTCATTTTACATTGTAACAAACATTTACCTGTATATTTAAGTATAGCAGCATCTATTATTATTCTGTTATTTGGACCTGTCAGTACAAAGTATAGGAGTCATTCAATTTTTTTAAAGAAATTTTATAATATTTAACACTTTGTATGGAGTAGCTTGTCAACAAATAAGCAATTTCCCATTGGGGATCAATAATTTATTCTAAAGCATTGTGAAGCAGAAATTTTCCAGCCAATGAGTTATTTTGCAATCGTACAACCTTGTTAAAGAGAAAATTAGTAAATGTAATAATAAATAGATTTGTTTGTTGTTTTGTGTGTCCCTAAAATAGGTTGGAGCTGCAACAAGACATTGCAACATTAGTTCCACCTGTCATGTTTTGGCCTGGGGAGAAAACATTTGCCTGGGGCAATCCACAGTGAGAACTATTGCCCTACATCACAAGATCCTTTAAATACCATGTCTTAACATATYAACTCTGATTGTCTGTTRGCAAAGTATCTCATAAATCACTTGACAGATTTTYATGAAACTAAGTAATCAATTGATACATGTCTAAAACTGACTAACTTTTGAAGGGATTCTAACTTAGGATGGCCTCTACACAGCTATTTTAGCAAATGTAAAATTAATTTAAACATTGAGATCAAATTTGAATGGGATCTGAGAGTAAGCCCCAGTACATACTGTAATGTATTCTCATGTAAAATTCAAGATAGCTGCCATAAATTAAAATTATTGGCTATAAATTTTAAACATATTGAAATGTATTCCAACAAGTTCTGAATCCTAATCAAAAATTCAAGATGGCTGCTTAAGCTAGTTTAAAAAATGTCTGTGACTCATTTTTAAGCACACTGAGGTGAAATTTGCCACGGTGGTAGAGCAATGCACAAAGTACTGAATGTTAATCTAAATTCAAGATGGACATCAAGAAATTACTSAAATAACAAGAACTCATTTTTAGACCTACTGGGTTACTTTTTGTTTGGTAGTAAACCAATCCTCAACATGTCCTCTGAGAAATGATGATTCAAGATGATAAAAAATGGGCATCAAATGGCAGGCYCTTTCAAAGTTTCTCCTGGAACTTTTCTAGTTTTTTGTTATTTCTATTCTTTTGTAAAAAACTGATTTCACTTTCAAGTTCAAGTTCAAGAATCTTTATTATCCCCGAGGGGCAATTTGTTGTACAGCCAATAGACATAATAACAACTAAACAAAAACATTCATACACAAAAATCACAGATGCTCACTAATACATTTAACTGCTGCTGGGATAAATAAGTTTTTTTAATCTGTTTGTCCTACATTTGGTCAACTGGTATCTGCGTCCAGACGGGAGCAGCCTGAACTCACCATGGAGTGGGTGATCAGAGTCTACCCTGATCACCTACATAGTTTGTTTTTCATTTTATTTTTTAAAGGTGAATGTATGTCAATCAGAAGTGATTTGTGACAGAAATAAAAGCATAGGAAGTGAGTGTTTTTATAGGTATTGTACATCAATGATCTGTGTAAAATTTTGTCAAATACTATCTATCAATTTATGCAGATGACACCAATACTTATTGTTGCTAATCTTCACTGTTTTAGGCTTAGTTGTTATAAAATACTTTTAATTTTGTTTAGTCTCAACTGCAAAAATATTAACTGGTTTTAAATTCAAACAACAAAGCTCATGGTGTTTTCTATTAAAAAAAACTTTGAGTTATTACCATACCATACCATACCATACCATACCATACCATACCATACCATACC
>NW_013952822.1:277779-279408 GCF_001266775.1 Austrofundulus limnaeus
AGAAATCCTTGTCTATGGGAGGAGTCCCAGACGGAGCAGTGAAGGGAAACTAGAATTGAGCGGAGCTGCGTAGGAAGGCAAGGGCCAGGCTAGGACTTCTCCCATTGACAAGGATTTCGCTGGCAGATTTTTAGCCAGGCCAATCAGAGAAGAGAACATAAATTTTCTGCGCAGTGTCTGCTTGTAGTTTATTTTACCTGGACCAATCAGCAAACTGAAAGCGAAGTTTTGAATAACGTCGATATTCTGCTCAGTGTCTGCTAGTTAGTTTAGCATACGGCAGTGGAGGAAGTGAAGCCAGTCTGTGTTGATAAGGCTTCCAAATTAAAATATATTTGTCTGACAAAGCAGCAGCTCTCATTTACATTCGTCTTGTTCGGCTCGTTATATTTCTCCTCTCGGTAGGGTTGTTTACAGCACACGCGATTTCCGGTTAGCTTCTTAGCTTAGCCTCCGTCACAGCGACAACACACACATGCTTTAGCAGAGGCCACGCCTCCTGCAAGAAACGCTTCTCAATGCAGCAAGTCCAGACCCTTGTACGAAGCAAAGTGAAGGACAGGGTCTGGTTTTAACCAGGCTAGGCATTTATAGACATACAGGAGGATCTTAAAGTGAATTCTGAAATGAACTGGAAGCCAGTGAAGACATGCTAAAACAGGAGTAATATGTTCTCTTTTACTTGTGCCAGTTAGAAATTGGGCTGCTGCATTCTGAGCCATCTGTAAACGAGCAATGGAGCATCTGATTCCATTCAGCAATGCATTAGTTATCCATCCTGGATGTTATGAATGCATGAATTACTGTCTCCAAATTTCTTTCTGGCAGGAAGTGTTTTAACTTGGACAATCTCCTCAGGTGAAAAAAGCAGGATCATAACATTTTAATTGCACAATATAAACGATATACGGTAGAAACAATATAAATTTGTCCTATGATAGAGATCTGTAGTCTACTGGCCAACCGCACAATACTTTTTGATGATGTAACCGGCTGGAGTCAAAACAGAGGAAGCGGGAAGCAGTGTGGCTGAGAGCACAAATGAAGAGCAAAACGTTGCAAAACATAAATTATCTGGACCTGGCTCGGGTGTGCAAAAATGAACGCCGAACTGTTTACATATTTACGTGATGGCGCGTCGTCCAGTAGGCTGCAGAGCGACCACACTGCCTGCAGCGGGAGGAGCGCGGCAGATGTCACCGTCACACAATGAGGTGACTGTCAGTGCAGGTGAAGTCAGTGCGAGCTCCAGTGGGACGCACAAAAGCTTGCTGAGTCTAATGGTCCTCGATTCTCCTGCAGTCATTGTGCCATGCTGTCTCAAGTCATATCGTGGGGAAGCTCTGTGGGAAAGTGTGACAGTTTGACTGTCTTTCAAAAAAAAAACCCATGTAAAAGCATAAACGGGATGATTGTCACCCTGCCGGAGCGCGCACAGAGTGAAACACGTGGAGTGCAGAAAAAGTAATCTGTAAAGTGTGTAGAAAGGAATAAATACAAGCAGTTTGTTTTACCACCTTAAAACGAAGCAGGTGATTCCAAACACAACATCCAATGCAGCTACCTACTACATTAAAGTTATTGTGTGTGTGTGTGCGTGCGTGCGTGCGTGCGTGCGTGCGTGCGTGC
>NW_013952822.1:279903-282614 GCF_001266775.1 Austrofundulus limnaeus
CTTCTAAATAACTATTAATAAATAGGATTATGTCTGTGAATGTTTTTTGCACAAAGCCCTGCATCACTTTTGATGTGAACTGGTGCTTTATGAATGAAGCGAATTGAATTAAAATTTTAATTGAAAACTTTACCAGCAGTTTATTTCAAAGTGTTTCAAATGGTTAATAATTAGTTTTTTGTCTTGGTTGTGAGCGATCATTTAATGCTCATTTTGCTAACTTGGTTGCTGAAGTTTTATCATATGGTGTACGTATATGGTGATGTGCTGWACATGAGTCAAATGTCTCCAGATCTTGGACACTGTTTACCACTGTRCCTTGAGGTTTGTTACTGGTTATAGCCTCTTTACTCATCAGTGTGAGCTGTAAACTTAATCTGGCAGGTCTCTGATTGCATACAGGTAAATACAGGATGACCTGAGTTTACAAGACCGTACTGGGCCAAGAGATAAACTTGGGCTGAAAACAAAGTTTGAAACCTGTAACAGAGAAACTGCATTTATTCATCTTGAATCATAAAATGTTGTTTGGTTAAGCAGGTCACCTGGACTGTTTTGAAGCATTTGTAAAAAAAAATAACTAAGATGTGAAATACATGAATAAAATCATGAAAGTATTCAGCATAAAGTAATGTGAATTGGGGGCTTTAAAACTTAAGGACAAGAAGCTTCCACCCTAAAATAAAGAACTGGAGTTGAAAACCAAACTRAGTTCCAGTCAAAGTTGTGGACTCTGATGAACACAGTTGCTCAATAAACAAAAAAGTAGGGATAATAGATTCAAATTTATTCTGGATTTGTTTTCAAAAYATTTTTATTAGCTGCAAATGAGACAACAGTGTTCTGTCAAAACAACTCAGAGGTCAGACCTGGCTGGATACTACTCAGGTTTTCARTATAACCTGTTAGGAATGTGCCACATGTTTAAGTTTGTCTTATTGGATCAAATTCCAACAGGAAATGTGTTAAAAAAAATTGACAATCTTTGACAATGTTACCTTATTTCTTATAAGACTGTAATTAAAAAAAGACATTTGCACAATAAACCAAATGTATTGCATCAATATATAGGTATATGTGTGTTTTCATAAATRAAAATAATTGATTTTTAAATGGCTTACATCCATATCATCAAACAGTAAAACTTAGTCACTTTATTTATGAGACTTATATCAGGGTCAGGGTGATGCCTCCCAAAGAAAAGGGACACCTCCTCTAGGCCACATGCTGAAAATAAGACATGACCAAAGGGCTTTCTTTAGCTTTTTGATGAGTAGCAGGGCATTCCTGACCTCACTGGTACATGATGACACACTGCAGTGAGCTCACAGGCTTTAAATAGCATCATGGGAGGGTTCCTGTGCAGCAGCTGAAGTATATAAAGAACTGCTGCTGAGAATGTTCAAAACAAGTCAAGACTTAAACTGAGGAAGCTGAAGAGATATAACAAAACCAACTGTTATATCGAGCAGTGTCCATCGGTATCATGATGTCCCAGTACACAGTTTTGGACAGCCTGTTTGGTGATGACGACTTTTCTTTCTGCCAGGAGGAGCTGTTGAGCCCTGTTTCCTTTCTGCAACAGGACTTCTTCCGCAGGAGATCCAAGCTGGCTGAAAGTCTTCACAACAGGCCGCCGCTGCTCACACTTAGCCAGCTTCCAGTCCTTTCATCCACATTAGCAGGGTATGTATAATACTGAGGAAATAATACACATCTAAGCTGGGAGAAGTGCTTTTGCCTAAAACTGCTAAAACCAGTTTGGTCCAGCAATGTGACTGAGGGTAAAACTGCTTCTAAACAGCTGAGTAACTTTACCAGCTGTTTGATGCCAGCATCATATAAACAGATAGTATGAAGCAAACAATAAAGGGTCTTTACCTTTTTTCCAAAGCAACAAGATAAAAACCTGGTCCAAGATTTAAAAGACTTAAAAGACTCAGTTAAAATCTTTAATGTGAATCTGACCATCTGCTTTCAAAAGATTTGATAGAATTTGGATGGGAAGCCTTCAGTAAAGATCTGCAGCCTCAGGCTCTGTTGACATGGTAGCACTGTCCAGTTTGGTCAAGTTCTGGTGTAGAGCTGGAGGTCTGCAGAAACATGAGAGCAATCAGACAATTTACACAAAAGTTTTACTAAATTTCAGTGGATATAAGAAATTAATCTCCCTTCATTAAAGCATTCAGTGACTCCCACCACTGCTACATCCGGAGTCTTACTGCCCTGGAAGAAAACCATGATTCGTTTGGAGACAAAGTCTTTATCTAGCAGTACATGTGTGGTCTTGCTTTAGCAAAATTCTGTTAACAAAGATTCATGAGGATTAAAGCAGAGGTAGTCATTTTTATAATCTGAAATTAAAGAGAGCAGCTTGCTGTCAACTCAAACAAAAGAAAAAACAAGCAAACACAAACAAACAATGGTGAGAGGGAAAAAAGGGTTTTGTCTCTTTTTTTGGACTTTAGAAAGAATATAACTGTTCTAATACGTTATCCTTGGCTGCATAAATCATATACTGCATGTTACAAAGAATCCTAATAAATAGATTCACAAAGTTTCAATCAGTTGAACATGGAGAGAAGAGCTCTGCTTTTTTAGACCCAAAGGAGGAGCGTCAAAAAATAAGAACGTCTGAACAACTTTATATATTCTTTATATTTTAATGAAACCAAATTTACCTACACACACACACACACACACACACACAC
>NW_013952822.1:282700-288335 GCF_001266775.1 Austrofundulus limnaeus
ACACACACACACACACACACACACACACACACACACATTGACATTAATACCCATGAATAAAATGGTTACAGGGATGGTAGTGCTCTTGGGTTCATCACCGACTCCAACTATCTCACTCATCACTGTGAGCTGTACATCAAATCAGGCTGGTCATCACTCGCAGCTCGCAGATACACTCACTGGATATCCTTCGTCTATAAGACCCTCCTGAACCTAGTCCCATCACATCTTACCACCTCAATACAAACATCACGTAGTAAATATTCCCTGCGCTCCAACAATCGAGTCCTCCTGTCAGTTCCTCCTGTCAGAACTGAAGTAGGGAAAAAAGCATTCAGCTTCACTGCCCCCTCAGCCTGGAACAATGTACAGACGGATCTAAAATTGTCAACACTCATCTCTCTTAAATCCTTCTTGTCGACCCTCTCTGTTTTCTAGTCACTAATTGTACGGTAAAGTTGTAAGTGATCTCTCATCTGACTTCTTGTTTTTGAGTTTTTACTATTTTGTTGATTATGTAATCAAAAGTATTTGATTGATTAATGTTACGTTATTCAGTTACAAGAAAAGAAAATCATTAGGATGTAATTTGGGAATTACTTCGGTCTGTTTGTCTAAATGACTGAATGTCTTCACCTTCTTTTATAATAACTTGTATTTTGAATTGTGTTATACTTTATTGTAATGTGAATCTTAACTCTGATTTACTCTGTGATGTGTTGTGCGGACGTCTTGACCAGGTCCCCTTTGTAAAAGAGATCTTGATCTCAATAGGTTTTCCACCTGGTTAAATAAAGGTTATTGATTGACTGATTGATTGATTGATTGATTGATTGATTGATTGATTGATTGATTGATTGATTGATTGATCCACAGAGCAGAGCTAAGTGCTGATAGGACAATGACACTAGCTGCGTTTCCATTGCAAATGTGTGCAAAACTTTGTCGATATTCTGTCAATGTCGAAAAACGCAGTTTCGCATTTGCGGTGTTTCCATTATGTAAGAAATGCCATTAAAGTCACRCGTGAATACGTTTGTTCTCGCGATAAGTCATTATAAACATGGCAGCAATGGATGTAAACACATAGCATGTTGCTACCATGGCATAGTGCTCACCATCAGAGAAGATGTCGGCGTCTTATCGAGGCTTTCCAGCAACAAGTCCCTTATAATTGGGAGCGACTATTGCGTTTTTGAGAAATTGTAGTCGGTGAGTTTACTACTTTGTTTTACAACTTTGGTGATTTTACTACTACTTCTACTTTCTGTTGTCTTCTTCGTTGTTGTCTTTTTTGCCAGTAGAAACAGCTGGTTGTTGATCACGTGACCTTCTGTGATGCAAAAAAAGGTTTCCATTGCAGTTTTGTGAAACACACCAATTTCGATATGGCTGAAAAACGACCTCATCCTAGCGCAAAAACAGTTTGTTGAAAAAATTAAGTTTTTTAAAATTGACTCGTTTTTCCTTTGAGCAAATTTATTTTCGAAATTCTAATTTTCATTGTCAATGGAAACGCAGCCAATGACAAGCTCCTCAGTCAGCTCAGTTATTGATTGATCCTGTGTTCTGAGATGTGTTTTGTTAGATGTTCTGGTTGGTTAGACAACAYGATTCTGATCCATATTTGTGATTTTTCCAGGTTGATTAATGGTATGAAWCAGAAGGAGGAGGCAGCCAGCACAGAGCGGCATGAGGACACCCARCAGGTCAGCAACACAAACAGGGATTTCTTGGTGACATTAGATGCTCGTGGTTACGCTCCAAGTGACATCACTGTCAGACTGGAAGGGCGGAGCCTGACAATAGTGGCCATGAAGCAAGCGGACGAAGAGGAAAACTATTCCTGCTCCTCCTCCTCTTCCTCCTCCTCCTGYTCTGCCTCCTCATCTTCAGCTTCATCTCAAATGGGCTTTGTGCAGAAGATAGACCTGCCCACTCACCTGGATCTGTCTGGCTTGTCCTGTTCCCTGATGCATGATGGGCAGCTTCAGATCCACGCCCCTGTTGCCAAGCAGCCAATCAGTGAAGAGAGCCAAGTGCCCATTCGGTACAGGACATCGCTGGAATTTCCCATCAGAAAGGACAATGAGGAACATAAAGACTAATGCATGTGCCACATACTGTCTCATACTGTTTTATATTGCTTCCTATTGTTTGATATGGCTTCATACTGTCTCATATTGTTACACACTGTCTTAATGGAACAGACAAGCACATCATCAAACAGCTCTGTAAAAAAGTAAAGTTTATAAATGTTCTRTGAAGATAATGTTTTTGAATTTGTTTTATATAATGTGCAATATGTATGAATAAATAAAATAAAGAACTATAACAGTAATTTATCTTGGAAATCAAAGAAAGTATTCTGGTTCAGAAATCAAAGACTTAAGTTGGAGGTGTGAGGATCTGTTGTCTTGTCTGCCTCCTTCTTGCGTCCTCTTCGTGCCGTTACTCTTTCACCTCAGTCCTCAGCTTTCATTCGTTCACACCTGTCTCTACTTGTCATTTAGCTCAGTTGTTTCCACTTCTCCCAGCTCTGTATTTAACCAGCCTGTTTCCACTACCCCAGCATCCGATCATTGTTTGGTTTCCACCCTGGCTCCCTCCCATGTGCTCCTGTTTTTGTTTTGTATTTTTTGCTGCCACCACGTCGGCTTTTTCTTTAATAAACAGTTTTACTTTGAACCTGTCTGTTCTGCCATCAAATGGGTCCYACCTCAGCCTCCAGACGTGACAGAMTGTTCGGACCAAGACAAGACCCAGTGGGCAAAGAATTTTTTGAACTCTCCAAGGAGGAAGAGCTTCTCGTCCAGAGGAGGACCCGTGCCTTTATCAACGCTGGAGACCCCTATGTGGACTTGTGGGTCTGGGGGGGTTGCGACGCAGGACTTTATAAGCCATTTTTGTTATTGCACTAGTGAATTTAATTTGTTTACATGGAATTGATGGTGTTTTTATAATTTTATGCATCTATATTTAGTTAATTTAGTTGTATCTGGTGAAAAGAATTAAGCTACTGAAGCTGTTAGCCTCTCCACTCATTGGATTTTATCTGCTTTGTTTTGTTGTATTGCATTGTGTGAATGAAGGAATGAATGTTCCAGCTGAACACCATCACCATTACCAAATTCCCCTCTGGGATCAATAAAGTATTTTCGAATTCGAATTGAATCAGAGAGAAGAAACAACRACTTTGAACTCAGCTGCCCCCTCTAGTTGTAAAATAAAATAATTTCAGCAGAGGATTAGAGTAGATATGAAAGACTGTTATCTACCTTATATTTATGGAAGAAAATTAAGGCCACACTCCTGTGTCCACCCACCCCCCCCTCACCCATCCACGCAAATAAGGTATATTCTTTGTTTTATGAACCTCAGAAACCATCCTTTAAAGAGGAGATTCTGTGGGGTTTTGTGTTTTTCTGTTATTTTCCTTCCTGTGTTCACGTTCTGTCTCCTCAGAGCTCCTCCCACTCCTGCWTGTCTTCCTCACARGTGTTTGTCATTTCAGTTTGTTTCAGTGTTGCTATATATTGTGTATGTTTGTGTTAGTCTAATAGCTCTGCATTGTGTTACCCCTCATGTTTTAGTCCTTGTGTAAGACGTTTGGGGCCATTTCCTTTGTTAAAAAAATAAGCTTTTTGTTTGAGCTCATTATGCATGTCTGCTTTTGGATTTAAACCATTTTACAACCATGATAATGAGATCTTTGTTTGAAACTTTGACATCTGAGGTGATGGATGATATTCATTTCTTCAAAGTTTAATGTTTTAATTAAACTTTTCATGTTTTATAAAAGCATCAACCTCAGCTGTTTCACTTTAGGAGCAACACAGACTTGAATCTAATGGACCTGCTATTTATGTATAGGTATAAAATATGAGACTTGTTTTGGTTTTCTAGTTTTTATTTTAATGTTTCGAAWATGCAGAAAACAACCAACAAAACATTAATCTAATTTCAACCACAAAAGCAAACTTTTTGACTACAGTTCTGATATCTTTTCCTGTAAACACCAACCATCACAGACTTGATTTTAACATTTATCACCAATAAAGAACTTTATGACTCTGTAATGCTTTGAATATATTTCAAATTTTAAACATTTTTATTCCTCCATTAGAAAATAAATCATCCCAATCCCTTCACCAGGTTTCAATAAAATCAGTTAAAGTATCAATTGAAACATCTGCTTCTTTCAGCTCTTTGAGTCGACTGTCACAGATCCACACTCTGGATCAGAACCAGGTGAAGCCATGGCGTTCTACAGTCTGCAGCATTCTCTATGGAAACCACCTGAGAAGAAAACAGAACCAAACTGTGACTCMATCAAACACAACCAGCACCAGCAAYGGCAGTAAACCCGTCATCTCACCTAACTGGTCCAAACCAGGTTGATCAGTGCAGSGAGTCCATATTTGGACCTGGTGGACCTGCGTCTTCGAGCTCTTTAACACTTCCAGGACATGAACACAGACAGAGACCAAGTTAATATTTTATTAAAAGAACAAAAAAAATTATTCTCATAAAATTAAAAAAACCTCTTCCACGGAACTGGTTGAGTTTGTTCAAATATAAATACAAAGATTGTAAAAAAATATATAGACAAGAAATTCATAAAGGTCTGCTTGTGAGGGTCTTTAACAGATGCTAGAATCTGGTGAAGACCCCATTATGAAAGTTTTAAAGGTGTTTTAAAATGMAGGATTGTTTAAAATGAAACGAAGATACAAAATTGGTTTCAGCTAAATAAATTATCATTAAATCTGTATAAAACAAATCACATAATATTTAGTTATAAATAAAAGTGTTGAAGTTCCATTTGGAGTCAACGGTGTTGATATCTGTAGAGTCAGTGAAGTGAAGTTTTTGGGAGTCATCACTGATGAAAAGATGACATGGAGATGTCATGTGAATTATTTAAGAACAAAAGTAGCTAAATCTATTACATTACTATATAAAGTAAGGGAGTTGTTTAATGATAAAGCTTTGTATATGTTGTATAATGTAATGGTTGTTCCACATTTAGTTCACTGTGTTGAAGACTGGGGGGAAAGCGTGTAAAACAATTACAAATCCTGTTTTTATTTTGCAGAAAAGAGCTAAAAGAATTATCACAAAAAACATTATGATTACCCATCAAATACAATATTTTGTCAGTTGAAATTATTGAAATTCTATGAGTTGGTTGATTACAACATTTTGCAGATTGTTTATAAGGCTCATAAAAATATATTACCTTTGAACATCCAATCGAGTTTTGTTTAGAGACAAGTTACTACAATTTAAAAGGGACAGAGGTCTTTGTGAAACCTAAAATCTGAACTTGTTTGAAGGAACGATGTACTTTAGTGCAAGGAATAAAATTGTGAAATAATCTGGAGAATGATATTAAAAGTGCAGGATCAATGTATAAGTTTAGAAGAATGGTAAAATCCAGTCTGTTGAAGAAATATGAAATTGCATAATATGTATCCTTAAAAATTGTCAGAGAAAGATTTTAGGTCTTGATTAATTTTTTTCCAGTTTTTTTATTGTTTGAATTTTTTTTGATGTAAAAAGGTGCAGATATAAGATTTTTTCTTCCTTCTGCTGCCTTTCATTTTATTTTTCATAGGAATTTTTTGTATAC
>NW_013952822.1:290298-294738 GCF_001266775.1 Austrofundulus limnaeus
TTTCTGCTTTTTATTCCTCATTTTCCCTTCTGTTTTTTTAAGTTGTTTTGTTTGTCTAAAGGTAGTGCAACTGTGTTTGCTGCATGACCTGTCTTAACTGCCCCCTCCCCCCTTCCCTGAATGTACAGCACCTTGTGAATTTATTTCTGTGAAAGGCGCTATATAAATAAAACTTTACTTACTAAAAAGCTTCATTGACTTGGTCCTGGTACTCATGTCAAAGTACCTCATGACGGTCAAGTCATGGAAGGTTGGAAGGTGAGTCTAGGGGGGAAGCGCAGATCAGGTGCAGAAAACCCCAAATCAGCAAACAATCCTCAATTTCCCTTGGAGGACTAAACTTGTTCACAGTGCTGGCAAATACAACCCAAATCTGATTTTTTCCTATGATGCAAGCTATATCAGATTTTTTCACGACAGTCTAATCTTTGTGTCAAAGTATGTGGATCAGGTGTGAGGGTTTAGTGTTAGCAGTATTTTAACAACACAGTCATACATTAATGGACACCTGATCAAGTGATGCATTTTACCGGGATGCAGCTGTTCTCCTGTTTGGCACACAGCTGCAGTTTGCAGTGCAGGTAGACGTCTCCATTGGTCCCAGAGAACTGGAACATGTTGAAGGAGAAGAAGCTGGAGGTTCCATCTCCGTTTTTCTCCACGTTCACTGTCTGGTCAGTGGGGTTCGCACACCTGTTCCCAAACAAGAAACAGTTTTTTCAAGAGTCCATAAGTGTCTGATTGGACCCGGACAACCATCTCTGAGTGAGTCCCACCAGTTCATGATCAGGTCATATCTCAAGCTTCCATTCTCCGATTCCTGACTGGTGGCCCAGCAGGAGTCGGTCACTATGGAGATGAGGTTCCCATCCAGCCCGTTGGTCTGAAGCTCCACCCAGATCTTCTGGTTCAGCTGCACCTCGGTGCTTGACTCCACAGCTTAGGTTCGCTCGGCGTTGGTGTAAGCCATTATGGTCAGGCTGTAGTTCCAGAGTCCAGATGTGAAGAACTTCATCACAGAACTGAAATAAAATAAAATAAAATAAAATAAAATAAAATAAAATAAAATAAAATAAAATAAAATAAATAAATAAATAAATAAATAAGATGAGGTGTTTTTCCACTGCACAGCCCGCCCACATCAAGGCAGCTCTCTGCTCATTTCAAACATGACCAAAAACGTCTAGAGTCTTTGACTCATAAAGCTGACAGCAGAATGAGCCAAAACCAGACCTGCTCTTGATCCTGAAGGACTTGATGTTGGTCTCTTGGTAGAGACTGTAGGCACAGGAGAAGCCCAAGTAGACCTGGTCTTTGTAAGTGATGATGTCAGAGGAACTGCTCTGGTTTGTGACGATGTTCTTGTAGATCACGTTGGTGCTGTTGCTCTGCAGGAAGAAACATCCGAGTGTTGAAAACCAAGGGGTCCCACAGAGATCAGAAGTAAAAACAAACGCWGAGGAAAATCCCAAACCCAGTGGAGACAGGAGGGCTATTTGACTGACTGTGGAGAATAATATGTTCAGGAAACTCACAGTGATCGTCGTCCCACATGTGGCGCTGCTGTTAAAGCTGAATGTCACCATGTGGGTCTCCTCATCCATCTGTCCTTTGCAGGTCGGGTCTTTGAGGTGTAAGGCAGAGTAGTTGATGCCTTTGTCTTCCAGGAGACAGTTGACCAAAGTAATAGAAGCAGATTTCTGACTGCAGACTGTTAGATTACCTGAAGGTTGCAATGTTGGAGAGAAAAATCACAGTTAAAGGTTTTCCTCCAACCAACTGACCTGATGTCATGCTGTCAGTCGTACCCAAAGCATCTTGGTCTCTGTAGCTGGAAGCAAAAATGGGCCTACAGAAGCAGCGAGTTCCTCCACCATCAGACTTCTCTCCACAGAACTCATGATCGCTGCAGGTCCTGTTGTGACAGAAGGCCTCAGCAGTGGCTGCAGAGGGACACACTGATATATTAGAAACCAACAAGTGGTTTCTTTAGATCAGATGTTGGATCACAACAGGTCTTACGGCACTTAGCCTTGGACCTCCAGCCCTCCAGTGTGGTGTTGAGCTTCAGGCTGCAGGCTCTGACGTAGGCCCCCAGGAACTGACACTTGAGGCAGTCAACTGCAGGACATCTGGACAAAGTGTCTATGCAGGCGGTTATGTAGGGCTCTGGGTCACAGTTGCAAAAGGAGAAGGGATCCTCCTCCAGGAGGTGACAGCTGCTCCACAGGAGGAAACAGACATGAAAACATGCTACTAAACTAAACTCCAGCAGCTATTATATTTATTCTGTAAATCCTAGGAGGAAATTGGGACTTTGTTTTATAATAATTTGTAACAGAACTAAAGTCACCTAGATTAACCTAGTTTCTAATGTCCGTCCAAAAGTTTTGTGAATGGAAAAAAATAAATGTTCTATTGCAGGGCTATTCAACTGGTGGCCTTAAGCCCAAACACCCAGTTTTCTACTTTAATTACTCTAAGTTCTTTTAGTTAAACATAGACATGTTTGGTACAGTATCTACGGAAACGTCAGAAACTTGGCTAGAAGTTGGTATAAACCATTTCTATAAACACTCAAGACAGTTAAAACTATAAACAGCTAAAGATAAAACTATGAAAGTGAAAATAAAATTTGTTTTAAAAATTTGGCAAGTCAGCAATATTAAAATAATATTTGTGTTAAATATGAGGCATAGTGTGTTCTTTTTGTTTTTGGTATTGTTTAATTAGCACTACTTTTGTAGGGTTCTGTATGTTGTATTTATGATTAAATGCAGCAAAATAAACTAAATCAAAGGTAACAGATCTTTGTAATACTTGGTTTATTTACATAATGACTTTAATTTAAAAAAATGTCACTGATGATGAAGAAGTTAAGTAAGTGTTACATCATTTTGCAGAATGGAAGACATTGTTTGTGAAAGTTTGATAGTTTAACTGGAATCTTACCCACTTTAAAGTCACACTTCACAAAGAATTCACTTCTTCTTTGTTGGTTAAAAATGAAACCAGGGATGTGAAATTACAGCAAATTTTGTTGTAGGATAAAAGTATTTAGACATTTAATCCTAGAAGGTTTGAAAGTTCAATGCATTGATATAAYCTTTTCCATATTTCTTAACTAATTGGAACCTTTTAATATAACGAATGTTGTTTTTCTGACTGAATCACCCTAAATATCAAAGATTAGAGACAACATGAAGGATCTGTTGACCCTTTGCAACTACACCATGATGGATGTCAAAAGTGAAGGAGAGACTGCAATTGTTTTCTTAAGTTGTTTTTGCCAATATGGCTTCTACTTGTTCAAGTTGAGCTAATTTGTTGTGGAAGTAGCACACCTAGTTGGGCCTCATATAGAGTAGGGTATTTTTTTCTTGGGTTTTACAAAACTGGGGGAGAAAACTGAGAAACACTGGGCAAGGAGGAGGAGGAGGAGGATGAAGGCTGAGGTTCTGATGGTTCTACAGCAGGATGACCCCCCTCTCTCTGACTGACCCCTTTGGTGTCCTGTCTTATACCCTGTGAGCAGACCTGCAGAGCCTGAGGTCATGACACCTGTCCCACACCTCTGCAGGTGTGGCGTGGGATGGGGCAGAGGGGTCACTCTATAGAAGGTAAGATTTATAATCTGGGAGGACGTTTTCACTCCTGCAGAGGAACGCAGCTCAGCCTGAAACCTCTGTGGGAAAACTTTCCCGTGGGTCACTGATGGGTCATGAACCCAGAACCTCTGAGTTCTCCTCAGCTCCCCTCGCCTCAAACTCATGGTCCGTCTGATCCGGTCCTGCGCTTTCTTCCCTGTTCTGGAGTTCTGCTGACGATGATGAAGAGGCAGCTGCTGGAAGTAGCAGAACTCAGCTGAACAGAACCGCYTTTGAAGTTCTGTCAGCCTGGAGCGGTTTCTGTTGTTTTCTGAGTGAAGGTAACAAATCTCAGGTGATTCAGGTGACCCCACCTGCCTCAAATTATTTACCTACATGCTCAAGATGATGAAAGTGTGAACAAGCAGCATGCCATGGGGCTCCAGCCTCTGGGAAAAGACTTTTATGATCTAAATTAAGTTCAGGCCTAAAATAACTCTGACTGAGGAATGTTTCTCTGTCTTCATGGAAACATCATCCCTGCTCTGAGCTTACAGAAGTTACTATTTATTAATTAAAGATGTTTTAGTTGAAATTAGGATTATGGTGAGAGTGGCCTTAAGTATGACTCTCGGATACTACCACACAAGATTTTAGCTTTGTATTTATAAAATAAACCGAGTTACAGACTTTTTTGTTTGTTTAATATCAGCTGGATCCAAATTAGTTTAAATTTTCAGGTTTGTTATGAGAAGCAAACCATCTTCAAAATGTCCAAGTTATTTATTTTAGCTTTTAATTCTGGGATTTCTCTGTCAGGAGATATTTTAGTAACACATGCACACACCCACCC
>NW_013952822.1:294820-297727 GCF_001266775.1 Austrofundulus limnaeus
GTACCTACCTGACCCTAAAACTAACCTAAACTCAACTCACCTTGGTCCTAAACCCAAACCCAACCCACCAACAGCATTTAAACCAAATGGGGACTCGATTTTTGTCCCCAAATGCACCAGTTGTCCCCAAATGTAGGCATTTTGTCTTAAAATTGCCCCCAAATGTCACCAGAACCCCACCCACACACACACACACAAACCGAGTCATGCTGCAGTCATGAGACCTAAAACAAATTAAACACCTAAAAACACTGATGACCAGTTTATTTGAGTTCATTAAAAAAGATTAACCTTAGTTTAGTTTTTTCTGTAGAATTTAATAAAAATGTGCTTAGTCTGGATTAAACATCTGATCTAGTGAAACATATTCCAATTGCCCATAAAGCCAAATCAAAGCCGAGTTAAAGCCTGGTTAAAGCTTGGTTAATTGATGTCTGTTCTCAGTCTGACCAGCAGGCGGAGCTCTGCAGCTCTGACGTCAGTGTCTACAGAAAGAAGCGTGAAGAAGAAACTAGACCGGAAACAAACTCTTACAACACTTGAAGCTTTTAGCGCCAACCAGAACCTGACTTTTACAGACCGAGACRAGAAATGGAGTTCTACAGAGCGAAACCAGAACCGGAGTTCTACAAACGGGGACCATAAGGACCACAGACTGCCAGTCCCGCATCCTGGAGATGGACTCCCTGCAGCTGTTCCTGGACCGGTTTGGACCCAGCTGTGAGGCGGTCAGTACCTGAATTCAAGTCACGTTTGCTTCCGTTCATCAGGTGAACGTTGTGACGTCACGGTCAAATGGTTTCTTTGTAAACACTAAGACAAAACTCCTGAGGATCAGAGGAGATTCGGGTTCGACCCAGTCTGGGGAAACCCTGTAAAGTCTTACAAATATAGATAAAGTTTGGTTCAATCAAAGAAAACCGAGTTAAGGAAATCTGTTGTGTTCTTCCAGACTTTTGTTTTTCTGTAAAGATAAAAATAAACTCTCAGGCATTAAAGTGTTTGTCAAATTTAAATTGATTAAATTATGGACGTACGGTAAGTACTTAATTCTGTCCTACGTTGCTTCTAAAACCTGACTTTGTGTAAATAAAATATAAAGAAATTGGGCACTTTATGTAGCAAGACACAAACTGGACCTTAGAAAGTTTAAATATGTTGAAATATCTGTAAATGATTAGYTCCAAGTTAAACCAAATTATTCACTGATACTTTTTTACTGAGAATCGGAAAAGAGTTTCACTCAGGGCTGCATAACAACGCTAATTTGTTGTCATCAGGAAAAACTGCATAAACTGCAATAAATAACTGGCTCAGATATTTGCATCCATGCGTTTAGTCAGCATCAGTCTGATAAACAAAATGAACCAGATACCACATCAAATCACAGCCACAGTGGATAAAATGTTGCACAGCTGCAGAGAGAAAGTTTGCAGTTGTATTTAGGTCTGTTAACTTTTATTTAAAATGATTTAACCAATTTTCAGATGTTTTTATTATTTATTAAATAACTGATAGTAAGGAGGTGATTTTCAGTATTTAGAAAATGTTTTATGGAGCGATGTCGTAAAGTCATTAAGAAACTGTAGTGCATGCAGTTTGTTGTTTCACTGCTACTACAGCAACTGTGTCTAGCTGGAGTTTTTAAAAATAAAACTGTCATGTTGGAATAGAAATGATGTATTAGTTTGTTTGTTTTTTTGCTCTAAACCCAGAGCAGAAAGACATCAACTCTTCATACTTAAGTATTTGTTAATTTACTGCACATCATATTGTCATCACCATATTAAGGCACTGTTATCACACATTGCAGGTTTTCCTCATATTGTTCAGCCATAAAACGAACAAAACTATGTTAATAAAGCCTTATGTTTTACAAAAACACACCAATTACTCCGAATCCGCCCTAATCCAACCTGAGTCCAATCTAAATCTGAGCCCCCGCCCCGCCCCGCCACTCTAAACCTAAATCTAAAGTCCGAGTGATGAAACATTTCAGGATTTGTGACAAAAGGCTGTCAACAAAGGTAAAAGGAAATATTTACAAGAGATTAATGAGACCAGCTGTGATGTATGGTTTGGAGATGGCGATATGAACAAAGGAGACAGAAGTGGAAGTGTCAGAGCTGTGACGAGGATGGAGAAGATTAGGAATGACATCATCAGAGGTACGGCACAGGTTGAAGGACTGGGAGATAAACGTGGTGTCAGCTTGGTATTAATCACTGATGGATGCTGTGTGTCTGCAGGAGTCTGTGTGGCTGAAGAACATCTTCACCTTCATCACTCAACACCTGAGTCCTGGTACATGTGGCTCCGCCCCCTCTTCTGATGGCCAGTCGTCTGCAGGTGAGCCAACCAAGGGTTGGAAACAAGGTTTCTCCACCGGTCACATTTGGTGGAGGAGAAAAATTTATATCGGCCATTCAGACATTTGACCAGCTATTGTTTTCTTTTTTGTGTTAGCTGGTTACAAACTCAATTATTACAATCACATCATACATATGATGTATGGGAGACCGGGGACAGTTGCAACACTTTTTGCATTTGACTCTGTTACTCAGAGATGGTTTCAATTAGACAAACCAAATTTTAATACAATAAACTTACATCTGCCTGTTAATAGTCAAAACCATTTATAGATGATTAAAGAATGTAAATTCTTCACAATTTGCATTTGAAAATGAAAAGTTAGATGTTGCAACTGACCCCGGGTCTGAGGGACAGTTGCAACATTGTTTGGGTGTGGTTACAACATATTAATACAACATATTTCACTGTAAATTAAAGTTTTTATTATTGTTATATTCATATTATTGCTAAATTAATAAAAACTACAAGTTTTAATGATATTACAGTGTAATTTATTTATTCTTTTTGATCAAATGACAAATATAAATTTGCCTT
>NW_013952822.1:300268-306465 GCF_001266775.1 Austrofundulus limnaeus
TATATATATATTGGCCTCTAATTAAAATATTTTGTACCTTTAAAATAAAGCTATTAGCCTTGTTGCTGGAGGGCACACACTGCTGATAGTTAGAATTTAACATTGACTGGCTGCTGTCACTAAAAACAAGCCAGTCCCAGAACTCACCATTTTTAGTGTTTTTCTTTTAAAACACAGTTTAACTTTTGTTTTTTGTTTTTCTCGATCCCTCTTGAGAAATGATTATTTTAGGTGCCACCTGCCGAACTCTAAAAATGTAATGCCACATTGCTAAGGTTACTGTGCAAATTTTCTCCTTCTGTCATTTAGAGCAGACTAGCAGCAACTCGGTTGCATTGCTGCTCCTTACAGGTCAGTAGTACAAGCTGAACAGAGTTTTTTTCTGTTCAGATTGCAGACCTGCCATGACGACTCCATTTAACACGCCACTTCACACATTCATCCCCATTCGGCCAGTAGCGGGTGCTAATTTCCACCCCTGGTCTGACAAGTCAGATAATTTAGTTTTAGGAAACAAAACCACCTGATGTGTTTACTGTTGTTGTGTACATTTGTTGCTTATTGTTGTTATTAGTGTTAATGGTTGTTTACTGTTAATTATTGTTTGTTGTGTTTCAGGTGCAGCCTGTGAGCTCAGTGTGTATCAGCTGAGTGTGGATGTTRTGCAGAAGATCTTGGCGAAGACGTGCGTCTCTCACAGCTTACCAGTTAGCTACAGGTAACTCCCTCCCACCTGATGACATCATCACTTCCACAGCTCACGTGACTTTCATACGTGTCCTCCTGTCCTGTTGTCTCTCTGCAGACTGGTGTCCATCTCTGAACTCGTCTCCCAGCAGCACCTGGCCTGCGTCAGCAACCTGTCCTGGAACACCAGTCAGCAGCGAGCGTGGGCCAAGGAGGCGGAGCTTTCTCTGCCTGGTCAGCAGGTGTTGCCTCGAGTCAACTTGCTGCTGATTGGCTGGCTGAGAGAGGGACAGGGCAGAGAGTGGAGGCTGACGGACAGCAGCGGCAGCATCAGGTGTGAGGTGAGCAAGTGTTGTGGTTAATAAAGTATTTTATTAGAATCTCTCACCTGTGGGTCTCACCTGTCTCACCTGTGCGCAGCTCACATCTCCCTCTCCTCTGTGGCTCAACCGTCCCATCTTTCTGCCTCACTGGAACTACATCCCCCATGATGCCTTGGGGCAGGATGAAGAGAGAGGACACGTGGAGCTGATTGGTTCTCCTGTTCTGCTGTGTCACGAGGCTGAGCACAGACTGGCTGCAAGTGTAGGCGAAGGGGCGGGGCTTGCCGCAGTGTTGAGCGTCGGTCAGGCTGCAGGCTTTCTGCGGAACAGGTGGATCACGTGACCTCTGACATATGGCAGCACATCTGAGCTCTGTGTGAACTCTGTTACCTTTGTGTGTGTCAGGGTCAAAGGTCAGCGTGTGTCGGTGTACGGTCAGGTGGGGTCAGTGTGCCCTCTGCTGGTGGTGGCAGGAACAACCTTCTTCTTCTTCACTCTGAGAGATGACAAACACACACTTCCTGTCCTCGTAAAGGTAGGAAACCATCACAATGAAGTCGAGCTCTTACAGGAGATTGTGTGTCTAATCTGTGTGTGTGTATGTGTGTGTGTGTACAGGACAGCAAGCTGTGGTGGTCTCAGTGTGTTTGTGTTGGACAGAGTGTGTGTGTGACAGCTCTGCGTGTGTGCGTGCTACGGGCTTGGAGAGGAAACAACATCCTGTGTGTAACTGACTGCTCCAACATACACACTGAATACACACCCACACAGCAACAAACACACACTGAATTTACACAACCCATCACACACACTCCTGCTGACAGAGCACAAGGTGATGCCCCCTTGTTGATGGACAATGAGGAGGTGGAGCCTGAGAAGGATGCTGTCCAATCAGCAGTGAGGATGAAGCACTCCAGGGTCATCAGTTACCAGGTAGGAGGCCTCTGATTCACTGGTATGTTTTAGAGTTTAACTGTACGGTAAGCCCCGCCCCTTTCTTGTGATTGACAGGGCACAGTAACAGAGGTGGTCAGCGATGGGGCAGGGCTATATGTGCTTGACAGAAAAGTGGGCCTGTGTGTGGCCTATCTGCCGTCAGCGAGGAGGAAGCTGAGAGTGGGTGACCAAGTGGAGGTGAGTCTGTGCTGCGCTCTGATTGGACTCTTCCTGTTCTGATTGGACACTTCCTGTTCTGATTGGACACTTCCTGCTCTAAATGACTCGTGTTAAAGAGGTGTTGTTGTTTCTGCAGCTGCACCACGTCCACTTCCTGTACCATCCCTGTCCTGACTTCTCTCCCAGCATGCTTTGCTGCTGCCTGTGCTCCAGCCTAAGGGTCACCACCTTCAGCAGGGTGGGTGGGTGTCGTCCCTCCCGTTGCTGCCCAGGAGACGGAGTGTTACCGCAGTTATTGCTGCAGAACAACGTGGGGCTAGACCAGTATCTGTGGATGGTTCACCTGTCCTCCCAGCTGTCCAACAGGTGAGGAGTTGGTCAGACTTGGACCTGAACTAGAACCAGTTCCTGAGATCTGGTTTAAAATCACCAGTTTTTGTCTCTTTCTGTTTCTGGTCCCAGTCTGGTCCCTGGTCTCTTGAAGCAGCAGTGTGTCTGTCTCCTGTCCTGGAAGCTGATGGAGACTTTGTGGCGACAAAGACAACGAGGACACAGAGACATCTACTCAGAGATGTTGGATGACCCTCACAACTGTCCTCTGACTCAGGTGGATGTCTTATCCTGTGAATTAAAATAAAGTCATATGGATTCAAGATTATCTGCTGTCTTAAAACAAATACATAATCAGAAAAACCTCTGCACTCTTGCCAACTTCCCATTAAGAAAATAAGCCTTGCAAAGATTTACATATTTGGTCTTTTGAGATAGACTGTAGGAGAAGTTGGGTAGACAAAAAGTGAGTGAAAAATACTCTAAATATGTTTAGAACTACAATTGATCTTTGTACATATTAACTTTAATGATTTGCCTTGAGCCACAATTTTTTGTTCCATTTTATGTAAAATAAAATAATATTTAACATTTAATTTTAGGAACTGCAAACCCACCAGAAACAGTATCTAGATTTGTCGACAGTTGCTTAAAAGTTCCTAAAGAGGTCTGAAAACTCACTAAATCAAGAGAGAAAGTCACTAAGTTGGCCACAGTGACGTCATACTTGTTTCTGCATGCTGTGCTGGTGGTGTGTTCATGGACCAAAACAATGTCAGATTTCTCAGTGTTCATCATTTAAAGCCCAGACAAAAACACCCAGATTTTTAGGATTTGTTTGGCCAGTCATCGGTTTGAGCCGATCAAGGTGAAAACCGGTGACAGATTTCAGCTGTCCTGCAGTTTCTCAGACTGTTTTCTTTGTGTCCTCTTCAGTACCATGTGGACCATTCTGTCCCTCAGTACCTCAGCGTCTCAGACCTCCTCCAGTCTCTTCAGTCCACCTCCTGGTCTTCAGTGTCTCTCAGGTCTCTGCTGCCTCCAGAGGAATTAGGTCTGACCAGGACTGAGATCAACTCGGCCCTGTCCTGGTCCTGCAGGACACTGTCCTCTTACCCTCTGACAGGAGACAGTCTCAGGTAAACCCTCACGTGCCCAGGTAAACTCAGGAACCGCCAAAATAAATTTTGACCTGACTTGTTAGGCTCCGCCCCCTCCTAGTGGTGGACATGATGGACTTTTTGCACTGTAAGGCCCAACCTGGTCTGGCCTTTGTTCAAGTCTTGGGTTCTGTGTATTTGCATTAGCTGTTCTGGCCCAACCCAGTTCGATTACAGGACCCCAGGGACCTGTGGTTCTGTTCAAGGTGGGCTTCTAAACCCAGTTTGACCTCAGCTCCTGTTGCCCATCGACTGGTTCAGAGGATGGGAGGTCACATCACACAGATGAGATTAACTTTACTGTAATCGTTTACAACAACTAATGATTTTTTTCACACGAGTTCAACTAAACAACGAGCTAACCTTAGCTACCAGCACTCTGTCGTCTCACACTCTAGTCTTCAGCGTTGTCCCGTAACGTCTTCAGTACCTTTCCTTTACCTCAATGTCGTCCATTGTTGCGTTACAAATAAAACGACGTGATGTGTGATGATTCCCGCCCACACTGAGGCACTCCACTCAAAGCAAACCCACGGGGACAGCTCGACTGTTACCGAGCCGGACCTTACAATGCAAAAATGCCATAACGTCCTCCTCCTCGTGTTTCTTGTTAGGCCCCGCCCCTTGCTGTTGGTAGGCGTGCTCCAGCTTCCCTCTCAGACGTCTGAATTCAGACAAACTCTTCAGCTCAGAGATGCTACAGGAGCTGTAGGCTGTGTTGTCACACAAACCAGCATGGACGATGGAAGCCAGAGGTCGCTCTTCAACACTGCTTTTATAGGTAGRTACACACACACACACACATCTCCATGCAGAAACACACAAAGCTTGTGCACCTCTGAGTGTACTTTTGTGTTTCAGGGTGTCTGGTGTGTGTCAGTCAGTTTACCATGGTAACAGAGAGATTCCTTCAGTCAGATTTCCCCTCTTACCAACATCTGGATCAAAATGGGTTCATCACATCCAGACACTGCAGGTACACTGTAACATTTAGCTTGGTTTAAAGCGAACTTTACAACATAAACAGGGAATCATGACCCAGGCATCAGGTAACAATTAATAATACTTTTTAAAGGAATCCACTAATATTATGGAGCATTTAAGTTATCAACCAAAAGTTTATTCAACCATGCACAAAAAATAAATAACAAAAAATAAATGTTTAGACAATTGAAATATTTCCAACTAATAACAGCTTAAACTTATTTTTTTCAGTTTACATCAAAAGCAGGCTCCTAAAGTCCAATTCTTTTTTATCAGGCTGAAGTTCTTAATGGAGTTCCATATACTCAAAAATGAATCGTCCTGAAAACATTTCCCATTTGTTGGCTTTTAAATCTCAGTCCAAAAAATAAAGTCCAAAAAGTCAAAAATCCCCCTCAAAAAGACGAAAAAATAGTGGTACCACACAAACACAGTCAAAAATGAAAAAGCTTTGATCTCACCCAGGGCTCTGTTCTTCCCCTCGGTGACGTCCTCTCACTTGTGTCKGCGTTTTCCTGGATCCCGACAGTTTCTGATTCCGTGATCCGTGGCGCTGGGGTAAATCTWTAGTCACTTTCTCTTATTTTTTCATAACATTTGTTTAAACATCCTTCAAAAAGAAAACAAAACTCCCGCTGCACAGATCTCATGGAGTGAATGTCTCTCGCGCGCTGGACACGCCCCCCTTTAATCTCTCTGCTGAGTCACACCTGAAACCATTAACGATCTTGCCCAAAATCAATTCCAAACAGTGAATAACATTTAGATAATCCATAATGAAAAAACTGAAACTGTCCTAACAAACAGTTGCCATATTTATATGCCACATTTTTTTTCTTTGAAAGGAACWTAAACATAGTGGTTATGYTACAACACAAACACACAAACAGACTTCTGTCTCCTCCTTCACCACTCATCATAGTTTCCAGTCGAGTCGCAGGTCGGCTGATTGAAAAGGAACAAACCTTGTGATTTAAACTTCACTCGTGTAAACTCCACGTCACATGTCTGTGTTTATGTGTTTGTGTGTAACAGAGTTTATCTGCAGTTTTCGCTAGACCACATCCACATCCTGAGCCCGTCTGCCGCCATGGCAACACACCTAAGGCAGAGGGAGGAGGATCCAGAAGGTAATGTTACAGTGAAAAAGCAGACAGAGGAAGAAGAAGGAGCAGTGAGGAAGAGAGGAAGAGAAGATGGGAATTCTTCGTCCTCCTCTGTTACCATGACAACGGGCCCTTTGGGTGGAGACTCGCAACCTTGCGTCTCCATAGTGATCCAGGTGGAGCAGAAAGAGGGTGTGGCCTGGAGGAACACAKGGGAGGGGATAACAGATGAGAAGGCTGGACTTCAGCTGTGTTTCTCAGTTAGAGCTGCTGTGATTGGTCAGGTGGTCTGCTGGGRGCGGGACCCAAAGTACAAACCAATGATGGACTTGGAGGCGGAGCCAAAGAGAAGGGAGAAGGTGAGAAAAAACGCCTGGAAGATCATATGGTGGTAACTGATGTTTACCATAGACTTAAATATAGAACACTAGACTGAGCCCCGCCCATCCCGTCCACTGGTAGCATCTGTGACAGCATGGAGGAGCAGAAAC
>NW_013952822.1:307013-309590 GCF_001266775.1 Austrofundulus limnaeus
GTTTTAATGATTTCTACATCGTCAGTCCTTTTTTTTCTGCTCTGTTGTCAGCATGTACAGTAATGGGAAATCCAGAGTCTTGCCAGTTTAGGCTGGTGAAGCCGTGTGATCACATGGTTTTTGCACAATCCAGTTCTATAGAACCTCCTTGATGTTTACTTGTTGTTTACTTGAGTTTTACCAGGTATTTACTTGTTGTTTACCTGATGTTTACCAGGTATTTACTTGTTGTTTACCTGATGTTTACCAGGTATTTACTTGTTGTTTACCTGAGGTTTACCAGATATTTACTAGATGTTTACCTGCTGTTTACCAGATATTTACTTGATGTTTACCAGATATTTATTTGATGTTTACCAGGTATTTACTTGTTGTTTACCTGATTTTTCCCATGTATTTACATGTTGTTTACCTGATGTTTACTAGGTATTTACTTGTTGTTTACCTGATGTTTACCAGGTATTTACTTGTTGTTTACCTGATGTTTACCAGGTATTTACTTGTTGTTTACCTGAGGTTTACCAGATATTTACTAGATGTTTACCTGCTGTTTACCAGATATTTACTTGATGTTTACCAGGTATTTACTTGTTGTTTACCGGATGTTTACCAGGTATTTACTAGATGTTTACCTGAGGTTTACCAGGTATTTACTTGTTGTTTACCTGATTTTTACCATGTATTTACATGTTGTTTACCTGATGTTTACTAGGTATTTACTTGTTGTTTACCTGATATTTACCAAGTTTTTACTTGTTGTTTACCTGATGTTTACCAGGTATTTACTTGTTGTTTACCTGATGTTTACCAGGTATTTACTAGATGTTTACCTGGTGTTTACCAGGTATTTACTTGTTGTTTACCTGATGTTTACCAGGTATTTACTTGTTGTTTACCTGATGTTTACCAGGTATTTACTTGTTGTTTACCTGATATTTACCAGGTATTTACTTGTTTACCTGATGTTTACGTGTGCAGGTGCTGCTGGCGTTCTCAGGTGTATCTGCTCGGTGGTTTCCTGTGCTCCAACCTGGATGTTTCTACAGACTTGTTGCTGCCAATACTCAGGTAAATTAACTTTGATGATGTCAGAGGTGGGCGTGGTTTAGGACACCCCTCTGTTGCAGCTGCTCTCTCTCCAACAGGATCCTCACGTTCTGACTGGCTGTGGCATCCCTGTGCGGAGTGAGGTGGAGCTTCACACTAACTCCACTCTTCTTGTCAGATCTGATTGGAGGTTCCACACTCTGACACTCCCCCAGCTGCTGCCCACCTGCAGACAGGTAACAYGTTTCTTCTTCTGCTCCAAAATCTTTACTTTACTTTAAAATCTGTGGGAATGAATTACCTATCTCTGTGTCCTCAGGTTGTCTCCCCTGCTGGCCTGTCTGTCTCACAGGTGTTGGACTCCAGGTAAGCAGGACTCAGTGTCTCCCCCTGTGGCTGTTTATGAAGCTGCACCTGTTTAGACCTAAACTCATAAATATTTAACTGATCTGTGTGTTTCAGCTCTGAGCTGGTGAGTTTTCAGGGTCTGATCTCTGAGAGGATCAGTGTGAGCAACAGGATCACAGAGCCTCGACATGCCCACACAGGTAAAACACACCTGCTCAGGTAAATCACTGTTACACARGTAAACAGTTATACTGGTACAAACATTCGCACACAGCTAGAGTAGTACTAGTTAAATGTATCGGTGTATCTCTTCAGGTGTGCGTCTCACGTTGTGCGACCAAACTGGGCGGAGTCTTCGAGTGTACCTGGACCTAAGCCACACCCCTTACCCACCTGGTTTGATTCCTGGCAATACTGTGCTGCTGTCGGGTTTCCAGAGGAAGTTGTCCAGGTAACACAGACCTGTGTACAGTCCCCTCCAAAAGTACTGGAACAGCAAGTCAAATTCTCTTGTTTTTGTTGTTCACTGAAGACATTTGGGTTTAAGATCAAAAGATGAGCACGAGACAAGAGTTCTGAATGTCAGCTTTTATTTCCTGGTATTTACATGCAGATGTGCTGWATCAGTTAGGATAGATCACAGTTTGTATTACACCACAGGATTTTTAGGTGAGCAAAACATTGGAACAAAATATCTTAAAGTAAATAACATTTAATAATTTTTGGGATAACCCTTGTTTGCAATGACTGCCCAACTGTTGCATTCTTCATTTGTGATGCTGTTCCAAGCTTTTACTGCAGCTTCTTTCAGTTCTTGTTTCGGGGGGTTTCTCCCTTCAGTCTCTTCAGGAGGTGAAATGTTCTATTGGGTCATGGTCAGGTGATTGACTTGGCCAATCTAAAACCATGCATATTTTTCCACTGATGAAGATGTTTGTTTTGTTGGCAGTGTGCTTTGGGTCATTGTCCTGCTGCATGGATATTTCCAAACTGATTTAACACATCTACATGTACATAATAGGAAATAAAAGCTGACTGTCTCATGCTCATCTTTTGATCTTAAACTCAAATGTCTTCAGTGTAGAACACAATGAATGGAATTTGACTTGCTGTTCCGATACATTTGGAGGAGACTGTGTGTGTGTGTGTGTGTGTGTGTGTGTGTGTGTGTGTGTGTGTGTG
>NW_013952822.1:309926-311004 GCF_001266775.1 Austrofundulus limnaeus
GTGTGTGTGTGTGTGTGTTTTAGGTCTGGAGGTGTGTACTGCTCCTACTCACCTGTCAGCTCCATAACTGTGATGTCACTGGGAGACACCAGGTACCAACAGAACCTGAGTATCACACAGCTGCATTAAACAAGAACCTCAGCCCTCTAATCCCACCTGAGTGTATTTAACCTGCTGTTGTTTGTTWATATGTACAGATGTGYCCYGCCCTCTCCTGCTCCCAGAATGCACCTGGGGCARTGGGCTATGAGTGATAAGCATGGGTGCATTATGGGTAAGGTCGAAGGTCACGTGGTCTGTTTCCTGTTTCTGCAGCTGCAGTGGATCTGTTCACAGTGTGGGAGTATTTACTCACAGGTACGGCAMTGTACTAAATATGTATTACAGTGTATATACATATTACAAAGTACTACAGAGTACTACACACATATTACAAAATTCTGCACAGTTCTACACATGTATTACCAAATACTATAAGGCAGGCCATTTGGACATAAAATCATATTCACAACACTTACATTACAGATATTTGAAATTGATGTATGACTAGACATATTAGTTATTAAGAAATCTCTAATTCTATTTGACTAGTATACAGCTGCTGGTCATAAAATTAGAATAACATGAAAAAGTTGATTTATTTCAGTAATTCCATTCAAAAAGTGAAACTTGTATTTTATATTCATTCATTACACACAGACTGATATTTTTCAAATTTTATTTCTTTTAATTTTGATGATTATAAGCAGAGTTGCACATAAGTGGTGCGCATGTGCAATCAAAAAAGACAAAGCGCACCAGATGGAATGTCGTAAAGCTCCCTTGCTTACCTAAGATTGTACCTAAGACTGTGAAAACAACAGCTAGCAGGGTCGCAAATGTGACCTGATTTCTTAAAAACAAACAAAACAAACAAACAAAAAAAATCCAGCCTCACTGGTGTGACTGGATCGTCTTTCGGTGAGAGGAGGGCAGCGGGACCCTGATGTATAAGGATTAAACGGACACAGCTTTCAACGAATCAGACGAACTCCAGGGGTCTCATTTATAAAGGATTGCGTGGAAACCATACTAAAAG
>NW_013952822.1:317357-319105 GCF_001266775.1 Austrofundulus limnaeus
CTTTCTGACTAGTCAAAATGTTAACACAAGATATCTTAAAAAGTATTTTTAGATATCACATATAAAAATTTGACAAGTGCAAATTTAATTGTTGATAACTTGAAAGCAAATAATGATTAGACAAAACTAACTTAGAGATATCTAGAACTGTTTTTTGGTCAAAATTCATTTTAGGATATCTCCAAAAAGATGAATTCAAGTTATCTTGAATATTTTTAATCTAGACCGGTTTTCTGTTTAAGATATCTTGTGTTAACATTTTGACTAGTCAGAAAGATATTCAAGACATCTTGAATAGAAGCTATATGAGTTGTTGTTTGAGTTGATGTTTTTATTTTTATTTGTATTGTTTTGTAAATTATGTTTCGTTTGAATATGTTCTGAGGATAAAAGGGGCAGACATTATAAGATTTGTTCTTCTTCTGCTACCTTTCATTTTATTTTGATTTGTGTAATTTCGTTGTTTTTTATTGTATGTAGTTATTTTTTAATGAAATGAATAAATTTTTTAATTGAATCGAATTGAAATAATTACACTGTCTAGTCAAAAAGTCACAAATTTACATAGCATTTTGGCGGAAAGTTTCAAGTTTAGCTTTACTAAGTCACTAGCCTAGATTTTTATCTCTTCAGCTCTACATGAATTAAGAAACAATTTATTGTCTGTCACTGCAGCCACTCAAATCTCTGCAGACAATTGTTWGGATTAATTGGCAGCAGGGGGTCTTGCATACAATTTCTTAATTCTGAGATCTAAAAAGGTCATTTTAACTAGTCACATATGAATGTATGACTCTTCAAATGACAAATGAAGGCATTTTGATTCGTCAGAATGTAATTAAAGATATTTTTGAATTGTTCTTCTGACTAGTCAGAATGTAAATACAGATATCTTACATTACCATCCAGGATAGTCACAATATAATTGTTCCTGCTCATTTTTAGATATCTAAAATGTAATTACAGATAGTCAGGCGATGCTGATTTTATGTTAAAAGGGGTTGCCGTAAAGGCTACATAGGTGCTACAGTGAAGGGGCTTGCCCTGGAGGAAGTTATACTTACAGGCCCTACACAATTACTACACAAAGTACTTATATACATTATGTACTAAATGCACTGTTACACAAAATATTAAAGAATACTACAAAAGTACTACAAACTATCCATTACTTTTACACTTTACCGAAAACAACAGTGTAATAACCACTTTATAAAACTAGTTTGTGCAGCAGATAGGTGGTGCTGCAGCGCCTCCTTCACCTCATGTTCAGATCTTTGTGTCAGACTCTAAATAAAGTTGTGTTGAATCTGTCTCTCAGGGCTGCAGCTCTCACTGTGGGTCGACCTTGTCTGTGTTTCAGTCCAAAGCAAAGTAAGAACAGATCAGTTCTTCATCAGATTATCTGTAAGTCTGATAAATAATCTGTCTGTCTGGACCCCATCAGGCTGGTGATTGATGACGGGACAGGTGAGGCTCACGTCTGCTTCTCAGGTGGATTTGTCCAAACTCTGCTGGGATTGGCTAATTCTCAGTGGGAGGGGCTTCAGAGAGCACTCAGGGTTAGAGGTCACATCAAAGTCTTTCCCCAGGGCCAGGGCCAGGTCAGTACCTTTACCTGAGGTGTGTGTGTGTGTGTGTTTGTTTGTGTGTGTGCTTACCTGTGTGTGTGTCTCTCAGGTGTGTGTGTGTGTGTGTGTGCGTGCTTACCTGTGTGTGTGTCTCTCAGGTGTGTGTGTGTGTGTGTG
>NW_013952822.1:320442-322921 GCF_001266775.1 Austrofundulus limnaeus
AGGTGTGTGTGTGTGTGTGTTTGTTTGTGTGTGTGCTTACCTGTGTGTGTGTCTCTCAGGTGTGTGTGTGTGTGTGTGTGTTTTTGTGTTAACCTACTTGTGTGTCTCTCAGGTGTGTGACAGTGACTCCGAGGACGTCCTCCTCCACTTCCTGTTGTGTGTCTGCAGCAGTGAGGTTGTTTGTCGTCCGGTCTCTTTTACCTGCAGGAAACTGACCAATCAGAGATCAGAAGGTAACAACCACTGGGCTCACCTGTCATACTTATAACTTTATCCTGAATCATTGTTTGTTTGTTTGTTTGTTTGTTTGTATCAGAGGTGAGGCGTTTCTGTCGAGGAGACAGAGACTTCCTGACCAGAATGACCTGTCCTCTGCAGCTCACCTGTGTCCACCTGGACACTGACCCGCCCTCTGCACCTGGACTCTGATTTAAGTCAGCACAGTTGCTTGGATCAGGTCAGTCAGGTGTGGTCCACGTGGTTGTGTCGGTCCAGTCATGATGCTTCTCTACACTTCCTGTCAGAGCCCCTTTCAGAATAAAAGTTCTTCAGCTGCAGTCCGTGTGTTCGGCCAGCGGGGGGCGCCCTGACTCTGAGCTCTGAACCTGKTTGACTCAAGAAATCGGTTTTAAAACTATAAAATCTAAATCCTGTTGGTGTTTTCTTTTTTAACAAAGAACCGCTTCAGGTTTGAGTCCAGATCCAAATTCAGATCAAACACTTCCTGTTTTCACTGAATGATTGACAGGAAACAGCTGCTGGATTCAGGAGTTTCTGAAGGTTTTATTTTCACTTTAGAATAAACTGAAACAAACGGCTCGTCCCTCATGTCTGAAAAAAACCGACGCCATCTGTCCACTGCGTCAAACTGTCCATCATCTGATCGGGTCTCAGATCTCTGTTTTCGCTCTGAACCTTTAACCTGTTTGATCCGGGTCCAGGACTCAGAGTGACCTTTGACCACAAGCAGCTCAGTTTGGATCTGGAACAGACTTTATCTCTCAGATGGTCAGACGGGCTGAGGCTCCTGGATGTGAAATGTTTGTTGTTAACAAACTAGTCTGATGAAGTGAAACACAAACCCCCAGACAGTAAAGGCTCGTCTGATGTTCTGATTGTGTTCTGTGCTCGTTAAACCAGAACAGAACCAGACCCACAGTAAAGACCTAAAACTGTTACCAGGTTGATCTGGTTCTGGTTTTAAGTGCAGAGAAATCAAAGTGAGCAGAACCTTCATGTGAACTCTACTGGCAAAACTAAACCTCCAGCAGCTTTTAGTTGCAGTTGAGCCTGAATGTTCAGTCTGGTCCATCTGCAGGCTGATGCCGGTTCTGGTTGTGCTGCAGGTGCAGCTAACTGTGGTTAAACTTTAAACTCTTAATGCAGGGACGTGCACAGATAGACGTCAGGTGGTGCTCGAGCACCTGCCCTTTTCCCTCCAGACCATCAAGTGTCCCCGTCGAACCCGCTTTTTATTTTTATTTTTTTGTTATGCTCCATCTGTCGCCCTTGGTTGCACTTCTTATTAAGTGTACAACTATAATGGCAACAGTAATATTATTAATAATAACATTGCCCTCACACCCTCCCTTCACACACACGTGCCGTGCTGCAGCTCCTGCAGTGAACGTGCTGTGCGCTCGGACAGGAGGAGAGCTGCTGAAGCTCCTCTCTCTTCTCTCATCCACACAACAGAGGACAGTTATAACCAGCAGGTAATTTACCTACAGCCCCAGGCAAACTGTGGGACTGTCTCACATGTTGCACTCTTGTCCCGGCGTCGCACAAGTTCGAACAAAGTCCCGCATTTGACTGATCAAATTATAACAAGACATAAAAAGAAAAAAAAAGAAAGGGAAACAATCAACAGATGTTTTTTATTGGCTGCAGTTTACAACCATTAGAAAAGGCCTCCTTATTTCTCTCTCTGCCTTCTATGCAGAAGGAGGAGGAGAGAAGAGAAAAAGGCATAATAAGGCAAAGACACAGCAGCTGCCAATCAAACGTTAAGCAGCGTGTCCTGTGCACCGCCACCACTGTGTTAAAAATAAATATCTAAACACGTGAAAGAAAATGGATTTTATTTATGCAGAATGTGATGGAAACTATGTCAAAAATGCAGCAAAATAATAACTGGAAAATACAGTACTTGAGGAAAGTGAAAGATGATTCTCAGATAACAGCACAGATCATCTGACCTGCTTATGGTTTTGTTTATCATGGTAAAAAAAATAAACTTAAAATTATTTTTAACCAAAGCATTTTTTTGATAAATTTTAATAAAAATATGTACTTATTTTTCTTAAAAACCTTTAAAAACATTGATGTGTAATAAAAGCCAAAGCAGAGAGGAATGAATGTCTAATGTGTTCATATTAAAGTAACACAATGTGATGGCCCACAGGATCTGGTCACACTTTTTACCCCCTAAACCTCAGATGATGAAGTCAAACTTCACTTCCTGTTGTCTGTAAAGACT
>NW_013952822.1:323048-324208 GCF_001266775.1 Austrofundulus limnaeus
GGCTCTTAATCTGGACTAAGTGTGGAACTTTCGTCCCCTTGTGAATTCGACCCCCCCTGTGTTAGAGTTACATTTTAACAGTAATTTAGAGTCTGATTAGTTTAAATGTTGTAATTTATTGCACTGACCTTTGTCACCAAGCAGTTTCACCCAAATAAACATATTTCATGTTGTTGGTGTTTTAGCTACAGCAGAGAAGCAGCTCTATGTTTTCCCCTCCGTCAGACACTGAATTGTTTAATTCAGATCATGGAAACAGCTCTATGATGGAGAGACTGAAGAAAGATCCTCCACAGAACAAAAAAGCCATTAGTGATTTTGTGAAAATAAACTTGATTATAGTTATTTTATAAACACTACAAAAATTGTCATTACTGGKTTTTTTTCTGTTGTTGCCAGTTTGTTACAGAAACCAGCCTGTAGTGTTGAATATTAAACATCTGTATCAGACAGAAAAAATCTGATTTAAAATAGATAAATATGCACAATGTACAAGATGTGTCTGTAATGTCACATTATTAGGACAGCTGCTGATTCTGTGCACCGGACAAGGTGCCCTCTTTTTACATTTGAGCACCTGCCCCCGAAAATGTCTGTGCACGCTACTGCTTACATGGGTCCATTAAAGATCCACAATCAGACTTTTGTTGTTGAAACAGTTTCCTTTGATGATTTATTATTGGGTGGGGTCAATCTTCATTTCTTCCAAAAACATTTTCCAAAAGTATTTGTAGCCAAGCTGCAATGAGGCCTTGTTGCATCACATTGATGTAGCACTACTTAGTGGGAATTTATGGCCTTTTAAAAGGTTTTGATTTTCTGAAAAGTTGCAGTGTTAAAGGGTCTTCTTGTGGAGAGATGTTAAAGAGGCAGTATCATGTAAAATCAACTTTTTTTTTAGTTTTATATCATGTTATAATGTTATACTCTCATAAAAAAACATGCCCAAAGCCTTGCTTTGACTCATTCATGCATGTTTGAGAAATCCTGCAGTGTTTTTAGGAAGCCATGCTGAGGAGCAAAACGACAGGTGGGGACCAGAAACGCCTTTTGGGACCAGAAAGGCCCCTGGGACGTGCCTTTAAGCCAAACTTCCTCATGGCACGGTGCACACCTCCCCACCCCACACACCCTGCCCATGACTCATGCAGGCTCTCAAC
>NW_013952822.1:327778-328778 GCF_001266775.1 Austrofundulus limnaeus
GTGAAAATTTCATGTCATTAGCACCTCTAGTAATATATTTACTGAGAAAAATGTTGACGTGTTCAATACTTATTTTACCCGCTGTATTTTTACTTTAAATGTTATTTACCTTTTTCTTAAAATACATCAGAGATTTGCTGGTAATATGCTTGAGGCAAGGCTTGTTGTGCTACATGGCTGTAACAAAATAATGTCTTACATTGTCTGATACTCGAACACTAGTTTACAAACTTTTTAGTTTTCGGCCCACAAAATAACAGCTGGAGAAACTTGTGACCCCAAATATTACTGGTTTGCATGTTCAAACTTTGTTAATAACTCTGTTAAACATGGTCATAATAACAATGTAAGCAAACATAACTATGATCAGAGTTACACATAAGCGGTGCGCAGGTGCGCATGCACGGTCAAAAAAGGAAAAGCGCACCAGATTGAACGTCATAAAGCTCCCTTGCGTACCTAAGATTGTACCTGGTTGTCTTACAAAACAACAGCTGGCAGGGCTCTAGAGTGTGACCAGTTTGGTTGCAAACAYGACCTGATTTTTTTTAAAAATAAAAAAGAATCCAGCTGCACTGTTGTGAATGGATCGTTGTTCGGTGTGTCACAGACGGACACTGATATAAGGATTAAACGGACACTGCCTTCAACAAATCAGATGAAGTCCAGAGCCGTTTTGCAGCAGCGATCAGTCCATACATCTCCTCCTCCGCTCCTCCTTCATTTTGCTCCTGAACTACCAGAGACTTTGGTCTGTAAAACCTAACTTTATATTAAATATATGTTCAGAGCGTTATCGAACAGATCTGTCCAACTTTGTGTGAATGACTACTCCTCATCTGTGATGGGAGCGCATCACTGCACGCGCAGACTGAGTCTTTCTGTGAGATTCACTGAGTTTTTCTAATTAAACCACACTAACTAACAGAACATGTGTTTGCTCCATATTAGAGCAAAGATGATTCTCTGTTTAACACCCCAGTCAATATATATATATATA
>NW_013952822.1:329207-334079 GCF_001266775.1 Austrofundulus limnaeus
GATATTTGCTGCTTCGACTGAAGAGAGTGGAAAGCTGGTTTAACCAAAGCTGAAGATCCAGAAGACCAAACAGGAGCTGTCCATCTGAGGGACACGTCAGTATTAAGGACATTTAACCATGAAATGTTCAGTTTGTGATGTTTATATGACATACACCCAGCCCCTCGAACACTTAGGTAGTTTACAAAATTTATGCAGAGTAAAAGAATAAAATAAAAACTCAGTGGACTGATTTGTCATGATGTCCTGAGACGTTGCAGCTGATAGGAGTCATAAAACAGAACAGGGGGACGTTAGATGCCCTGACACCATAAATGTGTTAAATGAGTGAAGGAAAATATGAGCACCAAGCAACAACCCTAGGTTCTCCCCTGAGAACCAGACCAAAAATTGTATGTGCAACCCTGGCCATAATGCTACTTTTACTTGTTTATTATTAGTAATAGTTTTCAAAGACTTTAGTGGAGCTTTCACTTTTGAGCACTTCAGATCAACTACGTCCTGTTGTTCACTGAAGTTCACGTGCTGTAAATTTATAATAAAAAACAAAACAAAACAAGCTTTACAAATTGTTTTTCACCATTCCAACACTTGATTTATAAAGAAAAATAATCAAACAACTTTTTATTTTCCCTGGGTCTTAGGATGACATGGAGGTGTTTTAAAGAAGAAGCAATTCACTAAAGGACCGCCAAACACAAACAAATGGGCAAAAGGTGTAGAAATGTTTCTTATCATCTGGCTTTTATTTTATTTATTTTTTTATTAAAAACTACTTTAAGAAACATTTCTCTACTTTTGTGTGGGCCTACTGAGGCATCACCAACAAGATGCCGTATTTTAATGACTATTGTCATTAATACTTACAGTCTGTGCTTTTAAAAAGGAAAAAAAATATTGAGATTTTTGAGAATAAGTATAGAGTAAGTACATAGGTTTGCAAGGGCCATTCCTTATTTTTAAAATTAGTATCAGGGACAAAATATCTTGACTGGAACATCCATATTAATAGGCTTTATTAACAAAAATAAAAGTTAAATATTGCACATAACCTGTCATTTTTTATTCCTAGATTTTAACCTGTGATTGTCATAATGCAAATATTTTCTCTGCACTCATGAAATGTGCATCACCTAGTGCTAGAATTTAGTTCCACAGTGACATCACTGAAAAGAAATATTTTATTTTAAGCGTTAAAAGGACAACAAACTATTTTGCTTCCATATGGGTGCTGCAAAGGCACAAAACGAAACAAGGAACCATTTTGAGATTTTTATTTTTATTGAGGGGGGATACAATAGAAATAAAATTCTTATTTCAAACTGACATATAGAAATTTGGTTTCATGTCGTCATTGCAGAAGAATTTTAAATAAAATGTTAAAAATGTGTATTTATTTTGACCATGATTGATTTATAATAGCAATAAAAGGGAAAACCATCTTAGGGAGTGAATACCTTTTTTTTAGACATTGTACATAAATTCTGTGTTTGTTTACCTCCAGACAGATTTTACCTGACTGATGATCTAGCGTCAGCAGCTTCGCTGTAAGTAATGTTGACCAGTTCATCCTACAGGCTTAATTTTGTGATATTGTTCACTTTATTTATCTCAGAGCTATCACTAATCCTTACATCAGTGTGTCAGCATTTCCACTGCAGGCTGACAGCATCTGAATGATGGCTTAAATTAGAATGAGATCTGTGTTTCCAACCTGAAGGCGAGCCCTCATCACCTGCTTGTTGCACAGAGCTCTCTGAGAAGGGGACAACATTCACCAAAACAAGACAACTGACCATTAATAATGTTGGTCATTTCTGATTGGTCATTTCTGATCAGTAGGTTTACTGAATTCTGACGTGAAACTGATGGATTCAACATGAAATAAGTTGAACTGGCATGACATTTTGTTCACATTTCTCAAGAAATCTTCTGAATGCAGTTACTGTTTGCTGGTAAAATTAAAAACTGTGATTCAAACAATAATTAAAAATAATTAAATTAAAAACTACAACTATTACAGTAAGATTGATTTTTTTTTTTCATTTCGAAACATGTCCATGAACAAAGACAAACTAAAAATACATGTTGAATGTGGAGGTTAAAGTTTAAGAATTTTCTGTCCAAACATTATGGTTATGGTGAGTGGGGATGGATATAAAATCCATACGAGCAGAGGACTCCTAAGTGGGCCCATTTGCTCTCCCCAAAAAGATACTGGTCGTCATTCAAACCTTCTCGTCCCTCGGATGAAGGACACAAGGTTAGAAACACTCAGTGTTCTGAGCTTCTCTGGATCCATGAAGGGGTCCCCAAGAAATCTTTTCCTTTGACCACTCAGAGCCAGGCAGTGGCCTAAGTAGTGCAACGAGGTCTCTAATTCAGTGCCACAGGCATCACACAGACCATTGTCATGGAGTCCCATCACCATTTTGTGGCGGTTGAGCAAGTTGTGCCCAGTTAGGACTCCAACCAGTGTACTTAGAGTTTTCCTTGACGGAGATGAGAGCTTTCCCAAACCTTAGATTTGGGCCATTAATCAGTTCCCGTGCCTGTCTACAGTCCATCAGCTCCCTCCAACGGATTGAGTGTTGAAGTCTAATCCAGGCCTGTAGGGCAGTCCTACAGACTGTTGTTGAGGTACCTACAACAGGCTCTGGTCCTTTGAAGTGAGCCTGACTGCCAGCTTTTGCGAGGTAGTCAGCTCTCTCGTTACCATAGATGCCAGTATGTCCTGGTACCCATTTAACAGTAACACTGTTATCTCTCCCCAGTTGATTGACTGTCCAAATATTAATAGATGACTTAACAGCAAAGTCTCATCATACTCAGTACAAGTTCATCATTGCTGTGTGTGTGTGTTTGTGTACTTGTATTTGTTACCTTTTTAGTACCGTTTCTACCTTGTCCAGACCAGTAGTCCTTATGTAGACCAAAGACCAGTTCTAATGTGGTGGAACTCCATTGTGGGTTTAGGTTTAGGACTAATGTGTGAATTGAGTTTAGATTAGGTTTAGAGTTAGTACTGATGGGTAAGGTACAGAAATGACTGGTAATGAATGGAAGTCAATGAACAGTCCTCAGGATAGAAATTTAAACTTGTGTGTGTACTTATCATGAGGGCCATCATAAGTTTTTAACCAGCAAAGTGAGGACATTTTCCCAGTCCTCACTTCTTTGCAAAGTCCTTATTTTAATAGAAGTACAAAGATGTGTGTTTGTGTGTGCGTGTGTAAGCAAACTTGGTTTTTAACCCTTTTTAGATCTTTTCTGGTATTAGTCACAAACCTTAATCATTGATAACCCTTTTGAGGACCAAAGAGAAATTTCAGTGATATTTTAAAAAAGTAATAATTGTGTTATATTTACAACAGATTAACTTTTGGATTTAGCCCAATTCAAAGTGTTAGCGTACCCTAAAAAGCAGTAAAACAGCTGTAACGTTGTTTTACAGACAACAACGTCACATTTGACATGTTAATAGCTGGGAATYGGACGCCACAGGTGAATTGATCACACAAGATCTGTGTTTTAAACTTTGTCTTAAACTGCTGGAGTACATTCTGTCTGTCTGTTAGCAAAAAATCTCATGAATTCAGTGAACAGGTTTTAATGAAACTCTGAGAAAGTAAGTACAGGGTGTACATTTAGAAATAAGACATCATTGTCAATATCTTGATTATGTTGATTTATTTTTCTTTGTAAATGTTGCCTTTTGTTACTGCACAACCATCGTTTGTGTTTCCTCTGATGAAGAGGCAACCGATTTGTGTAGGAAGTGGGATCAATGGCTCTAATGAGCTTTATTGATCAAATTAAAGGTTGTCAACACACTCAGTCTTTACTAGTTTCCTTCTTTTTCCTCTGAAATCGGTCATTTTTAGTTTAGAGAATTTTGTTATTTTTTCCAACAAGATTTACATCAGGCACAAGCATAAAAATACCAATACTTTATTAGTAACCTACACAATATTTTAACTGTCATAGCACACAACACATAAGGTATAAAAATCTAAAGAACATAAAACAGAAACATCTTAAAAAATAGGTAAGTTTGTAAAATTACTGCAACAGATTGTCTTAGGCCTGTGGTTTGTTTTATCTCCATGTCTGCATCAAATAGTGTTTGCTGCTTTCAGCAAACATACACAAAAACCTTAAAATCTCTTTATTTCTTCCTCAGCCATGTCTTCTGGCTTTTTCTTGGCAGACTGCAAAACATTCCCACACCAAAGGAAATGTGCATTTGTTTTTTCAAATTCTTGAACAGTGATGTTTATTTGGACAGAAGAAGGATATCTGGAGACCTCGCCATCAGATGTCTTCAGAAACAAGATCTAGTTAAACTACTTCCACTAGTTTGAAAGGTAACTACTGTATCTCATGGCACTTGTACTCGACTATTTCCTTTTTCAGCCCTTGCTGTTTCTAAAGCTTCTTGTGTTTATTCTTACTGATGTTACAGTGGGTTTGCTACATCTATCACCACTGCCTTCTTCTGTAGTTCAAGCACCAAAATGAAATCCTCTCTTTATTATGAGCAGTTTTCATGTCTTGATGTCATCCTCCAATAACCAGGCTGTTMTAACAGCTGGGTATCATACATATTGATGGCTTGAACTTTGTTCTTACTATTCAGCTGGCTCTTCAAGACCAGCCTTACTGGTCCTGTAGGTATTTCTTGTGGCTGATTTTGCTGTTTTCCTGTAGGTCTCCTGGACATCTGTAACATTGCCATCAGGTAGTTCCACTCCTTTGAAATGGAAACATCTTGCCTCTCTTAAGGGCTCGACACATGGGCAGCGACAAACTACAGCGATTAGCGGCTGTCATCGCAGCCAGGATGAAACCCGACACACGGGACGCGGTAGC
>NW_013952822.1:334403-336144 GCF_001266775.1 Austrofundulus limnaeus
GTCAATGAAACCCTCGCTGATTGGTTGTACGCTAAGCGACAGCGATAAAAGTTGAACATTTTTCAACTTTCAAATGTCACGTCACAAGCATGTCTACGTGTACGAGCGTGAAATTTCACATGCACTATTTTCGCCGGTCGCTTAGCTGGAGGAGGGCAAGCGATTGTCGCCTCACCGCACAGGCTCCATAGGAAATGAATGGAGAGCGAGCGACGTCGCCTCCCGTGTGTTGAGCCCTTTACTCTTTGACTACATTTATCCTTTTTGAATGATATTGCTTCATATCCCAATGAGGTGGATCACCAGGATATACATCCCTGAGACCGCTCTGTGTGATCAGTTTCAGAGAGCTATTGTCTCGATAATGTTTGGCATACAACCTGAGGAGGTGGCTGATGACTGTTCCACTTTGAACAGATATCCATGGCCACTCTTTGCATTGATCTGGCTGAGGCCCATGCAGGACTGGAGTGGAGACAGAGCATTACCTTGGTCTATGTTGCTCTTGAYGCTGACCTGTGGAACTGGTTTGAGGCACCTTCCATATTCTCGCTGAGTTCTTGATAAAGGTTTTTAGTGTCCTGTTGTTTTTTCATCCATGTGCATATGTGTATCAATGAGTCATAGGCTTTCCTGTTGTCAGTTCAGTGTACTGGCTTGTGTGTCTGTTCTTAGTCGACCAGTAGCCAGTGCTTGGCTTCTCTTGAGTTGACCCATGTGTCTGTTTATCTTGGCTGCTATGATTCTTTAGAGGTTCTTTGTTGTTGTACAAAGGCAGTTGATTAACCAGTAGTTTGATAGGATTGCTTTTTTTCTGGGCATCATGCATGATCAGGACTGTCCGGCCTTGGATCAACCACTCTCTGTGGATCTCATCTATTAGTAGCTATGCATTCATGAAGAGCAGTGTAGCATGAATCAACTCGTTTTCTACCCAATAATCTCCACACATCTTTTCAGTAGCTTTTCTGTTTCAAAGATTATCTGACTGAATCTTGGTATTACCTTGGGAAAGGATTGTCTTGAAAGTCAATGGACACAAAATATCTGCTCTGCAGAAACAGAACAAAAATATTAGAGGCTAACTCTAACATCAGTGTCAGATTGCACCATCAGTCAACATTTGAAAGGTAGACCTTATGAAAGATAACTGAGGAGAACAGCAAATCATTAAAAACCAAAACGAATTTGCCAAAATGCACAGTGACAAACCACAACATTTCTGAAAGAAAGTGCTTTGGTCGGATGAGATAAAACTGGAACTTTCTGACACCAAGTCCCATCAGCTCTGTGTTCATAGTCCCAAAAATGAAACATGCATTTGCTATATCCTATTAAACTGTGTAAGGAACTGAAGCATGCTGTCTGGAGGAGAAACCATTCAAACTGGAGACAGAAGGAGCAGTGTTCTTACAAAGAGTGGAAAAAAATACTTGTGGACAATTGCAGCAGTCTCAGAGAGAGATACAGAAAAAGCTTGATTTGCAGAGATTGTTTCAAATGTTTGTGCAACAAAATCAAGTGTAACATCCTTTTAGTCAAGACCAGTTTCAGTTGTTTATTTTTAGAATAATTCTGTTGAACCAAAATTAAAAACAACGACCGATAGGCATGAATTTGTTTTAGTAAAATTGTATTTATAATGTTTTATTACTGCTGGCAGTTTTTAGTTAACTGGGGACAATTTGTTGTTGTTTCTTTATAATAAGAATAATAAGCTAGTCTGTGCCTGTATATAAAC
>NW_013952822.1:336199-346579 GCF_001266775.1 Austrofundulus limnaeus
TCTCTCTCTCTCTCTCTCTCTCTCTCTCTCTCTCTCTCTCTCTCTCTCTCTCTCTGTGTGTGTGTTCATATACACTCACAGTTTTATTATAGTCATCATCCAGTTTGGTTTCTGTCATTCTCAGTTTCTGTATATTCCCTTAGCAAACACAGAAGCCTGAAGTTTATTCAGTGTGTAAATGTGTCTGTTTGGAAAAGCCGGAGGTCCGTAGTTCCTTCCTTTAATACCACCTGTGATAATGTGCTGCTAAAAGGGCAATTAGACAACAGAGGATGTGTGTTTCTGTGTGAATGTCATCCCAAGAGCTAAAGTTTACAATTCATCCATTTTAACAGGACATCATCTTTATCTTCAAATAAATAAGAGAGGACAGAAAACTGTGAATACAATATAGTTGAATACAGAGAATCAAATAGAACAGGAATTATCTAAAAAAAATTCTGAAGCTGAACTTAATTCTGTACAGTGTTTCAAAAAACATTCATATTTCTTGAACTTCCATGGTTTGTCATGTCACAAACACTTACTTCAAAGTGTTTTATGGGGAATTTTTTTGATAGAAATGATTCATAGCCTTCATGTTTTTTTTTTTTTGTTTTTTTTTGGACAAATAAAAATGAAATAGGAACCATAGTTAGTCTTCTAAAAAAACTGCAGTTAAGATTTCCAGGATGATTTAGCTGACAGCTCTCAGCCAGTCTCCAGTCTCGGCCCTATTGAACACCTGGGATCAGATTGTGTGTGTGTGATTTGTTCCAGAGTGACCAATACAAGCACATTTAGCTGACTTGTGGTGACAAATACTCAGAGATCTATAAAGTATTTGAAAAAAAAAACTAAGTAAAAGTAAAATTACATGAACAGAAAATGACTTTGGTAAAAATAAATTTCACTGATGAGAAAACTACTCAAGTAAAAGTCATAAAACTGTTCACAAAAATTGGGTAAGTAAAAGTAAAGGTACTTTTACACACTTTCTAAGAAATAAACTGTTGAATTTACTGAGCCAAAATGGTTCCACTAAGTCAGGTTGAGTAAATTGAGTAAAAGATAAGGCGTGTGTTGTTTGGTGTAAAGATGCAATCAATCAATCAATCAATCAATGCATTAATTAATTAATTAATTAATTAATTAAATTCAATTGTCTATCTGGCAACTGGTCTCAGTTAATATGTGTAATATTTGCTAAATTTACTCAACTAGGCTTAGTGGAACCAGTTGACATGACTTGGTTGAATAAATTCAACACTTCATTTTTAAAGCGCATAAATATCTTCTTTCGTGATGAGTTCGAACAGATTTAATTTTGTAACCAGTAACAAGGTGTTACATTTTTAAAAAGTAAAAGTATCATTTTTAGCTTTGAAATGTAACAAAATAAAAGTAAAAGTAATTATTTAAAATATTTGGTAAAATTACAAATCTTCAAAAAATGTACTTGAGTACTGCAACAAGGTAAATGTACTTAGTTACTATAAACCTCTGCAAATACTGATTGAAAAATCAGTTGCCATTCCACAGCAGTGTGTGACCAGGCTGATAATAGCAGGAGGAGGAGGTGCCAGGCTGTTGTTGCTGTGTATGGTTCTTCCACAAGACTACTGGGACTCTGTTAAAGGAATATGCCATTAAATCAACAGTCTCAATATTAAGACTTCAATCATCCAATCCAATAAATGGCACCAAACAAGAGTCAATCGCAGAAAATGTTGTTTGGCATTGACCAAGATGATTTAGCAAGTTTTCAAATGTGCAGCCCACACACTCCACTCTGCTGCCTTAACCCCTTACATATTACACTACGATTTCATCCTACATCGCATCCCTGATGTTGTGTGAATGACAATAAAGCGAATCTGAATCTAAACATATGTGGCACCATTTAAGGTAAATAAACAGACATTCCTAATCTAACTCTGATTTAAGCGGGGCGGCTGTGGCAGAGTGGTTAGGGGAGTCGTCCTGGAACTGGAAGGTCGTTGGTTCAATCCCCCATCCATCCATCTCAGTCGTTGTGTCCTTGGGCAAGACACTTCACCCACCTTGCCTACTGATGGTGGTCAGAGGGTCCGGTGGCGCCAGTGCATGGCAGCCTCGCTTCTGTCAGTGTGCCCCAGGGCAGCTGTGACTACAGTGTAGTTTGCCATCATCATTGTGTGAATGTGAGTGTGAATGGGTGAATGTCTGTTAGTGTAAAGCGCTTTGGGGTCCGGAGGGACTTGAAAAGCGCTCTATAAGTTCAGTACCATTTACCATTTTAAGCTTCTCAACAACCTTATTCCTTGACCTGCCTGGTTTGTTCATTGATCTTCAGTAAATGAATCTATAAACTGAAAGCTGTCCACTTCACAATTATGAGCTACTTTGTATCTGTCTATCACATAAAATCACAGTATACACAATATCCTATGACTTAGCCTTGGTTGTGTTGTGTGAGCAGCAAGTTCAGTTCAGGAGGGAAACCCAGACATCCCATCACTTCCTCCATCGATACACTCCAGTTCCTCCTTAAGGGATACATTTGACAGGACATATACAGAAGCAATTAGTCTGTTAGGTGTTTGATGTGGACCTTAACTAAAACTGGAAAGAGCAAATAGTAAGCAAATGTCAGTATTGCCTCAAAGGTCAGCACTCACTGTGCATATTTACCTGTCAAATTTTACTTTATATAACCTGCTTTAATTGCCACAGTGATGATGATGATGATGATGATGTCAACAACAGTATTGGAAATTTCTGCTGCGAACCACAATTTTAGTGATTTTTCACTAAAATAGTTTTATTAGGGCAATAAAAAATTAAATGATTGTATTAAATTCTGTCAGAAAAGATTTGCATAAACTTAGTAAATGGACTTCCTGAAGACTGTGCTCCACTCTGAACCTTCGCCCTAAGCCTACATCCACGCACCTCCCCAAGACTCACCACTCATCCCATCCATCCATCCCTTTGACCCCTTCCTTCAATAAAATTCTTAAACTCATTTCATGGTGTGGTCCTAGTAAATCCTGTTTGTGGTGTTCATGAACAGCATCTCAAGGTATTTTCATGGAGAGGAGGGTGTCTGGTTGTTAAACCTCATGTTCACATGTGATGGTAGAATGGAGCAGGAGATGGACTGGGGCTTCGTTCTCAGTAATGAGTGCACTGCTTAGGTTGGTCTTGGTGAACAGAATTGAATCAAAAAGCAAAGCTCTGGATTAACTGGATTAACTTCCAGTCCTCATCTGTGGTCGTGAGGTTTGGATCATGACCAAAAGAAGGAGATCTCGAATACGAGCGGACAAAATGAATGGCCGGGTTCAACCTTGGAGAAGGGTGGGACACTGTCATTTGGAGAGAGCTGCTGCTCCTCTTCATCAAAAGCTTCAGGCATTTGATTGCCTCATGGACATTTAGGTTTTGGATTTTTGGAGGAATTATATATCTTGTCTGGCCTGGAAGGTCCCCAATATAGAGCTGGAGAGTGTTGCTGAGAAGAGAAATGTCTCCTGTACCTGCTGCCTTCACAACCCACAAAGTGGTAGAAGATGGAGATAGAAATTTAATTTTAAAATCTCAATCTGGTGTGATGGTGATAGATCACACACACACAAATTATAAACCTCTCACATTATTCTTAAATTAATGAACTATACATTTATGCTCATTAAAGTGTTCATTGGCTGTGAAATGTTGAAAGATACAGCTGTTTTTCACAGGATGCAACATGTTGTCATCTCTGATTATATCAACAGCAACTGTGGAAAAGGTTGGAGGAAGAGTGACAGGAAACATTTAAACATCACTGATAAAACCCACAGCACTGCTGCTGTCATTGCACATCACACACGCACAAACACACACAGGGTACACATTGCAGAGCCTGTGCAATAGACACACAGTCATATAGAAAAAAAAACAAGAAGCTTTTAAAGTCCATCTCCTGTCTGAATGTCCAGGAGCCTTTTAGTGTTCATTCCAGTCTTGAATTCATTTATCTGCATCTCCGCTCTGTCAGGATAATATGTCATCCAGTCTTTACTGATAACAGATATCAGCCAGGAACAACACATCACTCTGATGAACCGTAGTGTTGACTTCTGTCATTCTGCCTCGTCATTCATTTAACGTGATATTGGACTTTTTGTGTTGAGATGTTTCTTTCATGATGCTACTAACACACCAAACATGCATACTGTAGTAACTGGAACATGTACTATAAGACGGTGACAGAAGAAACTTAGCTCTACCCTTTTATTCACATAAAGTCTTTCAAAAGTATCTACCCCTCTTTATAAACTTATTTTGTTGCTTTCAAACTGAGATTTTTAATTTGACTGAAAGTAACACCTTTTTCAAAAACAGTCCATATAAATTAACTTAAATGGTTATAAAAACTTGTTTGAATTAAAAAAAAAACACGAAAAATTGTGTCTACATTTGCACCAGAACTTAAAACTAGTGTCCCCACCTTCTGCTTTGGTCTCAGCATCAAGTGTCTTCAGGTTTGTCTCCATGTTCTTGGACTTTTTGTCCATTCTTCATGGCCAGTCTGCTGCAGCTTCTTCAAGTTGGATGGTTGCTGCTTGTGTCCAACAATCTTTAATCAAACCAGAGATTCTCAGCTGGATTGAGGACTGGGTTTAGACTGGACCATTCTAGGACATATTTAGGTGGTTTTCCCTAAACCAGTGGAGTGTTGCTTCAGCTGTGTGTTTTGGGTCACTGTCCTGCTGGAAGCTGGACCTCTGTCCCGGTCTCTAATATCTGGAAGACTTTAACAAGGTCCTCTCAAAATTTTCTCAGCATTTTCCTTTGTCAGTCATTTTTTATTTTATTTTTTTTAACTGTCAGTTTCCCAGCCTTTGCTGGGGAAACACAATCCAGCTGCATGATGCTGCCACCACCGTGCTCCTCTGCAGGGATGAGAGGTTGTAGATTTGCTTCAGACATGGTAACGTCCTGGATGTTTAGTCCTGAGACCCAGAAGAAAAAAAGGTTTTGGTATTTAGATTTTTTTTTTCATAGTTTAAGTATTGAGGTTGAAAGAAACATATTGCAACAATTTTGTTTCCATAAATGTTATTTATTTAAATTTTACCAAATGTCTCAAAGGACATCAGGTCTTGCTTGATATAAAAAATTTCTGTACATAATGGTTATTTAAAACTGATAGATTGCATTTATTTTATTTTATAAATACTTAAATAGATTTATACTTTTTGAAATTCATAAACAGACAAAACAGTTGAAAAAATAGCTTTAAAAAGTGCTTACGTAACTAATTGCATGTCTGAAATGCATCTAAACATTTAGGTACTCTCGCTGCTTTGTGTATTCTGACATTTGTTTTTCAAAAATGCTATTAGCTATGTACTGTTTACAGTAATCAGTTGGCCTCCAGTCTTGGAGATTGTGCCCATTGCTTTCCTGCAAGGAATTCTCCTCCACAACAGGGTTGAAACTATGTTGATTGAGAAAATGAGAACTATACTTTAACGTAATGCAAAATGTGTAATTACATATTTAATTGCCATTACAACAATTTACATTATTGTGTCTATGTGTTATAAATTTGAAAAAGTTGAAATTTTTCCTTTGCACTCACTATTACCAATAAATTCTATGACCCTAACTTACATATTGCTTTTCATCAATATTGGCTGGTGTCTTCATGTTGTTCCTCTTCAGGCTCCTCAAAAACTGTTATGTCTTGCTCTGAACTTTCACAGACCTGCTCTATTATCTGGCCTTCCTCATCATCATCTCCTGACAGCTCTATGTCTGACTCTCCTTCCACAACACTCATTAAATCATTTCTGTCTCATTCAGCCCTATACATTTGAAAGTATGAAGAGTGGTTAAGATCATCTTTAGCAAGTCCCACTGTCCTCTACGAAGGACACTGGATAAAACTTGTATTTTTACAGGGTTAACAATATTGTACATTTCTTAAATTGTACAAACCTATGTTGCAGACTTTCATACTAATGAGGAAATATCGTTTTTAGCAATATAAATAATTTTTGATTGTAAATTTATCACTTACCTACCCTGTTGCCATAAAATGTTGATATGGGGATTCCCGCCATTTTAAAAAAGCAAGTACATGTGCTCTGATAGCCACATGACCACAAGTCTGACATCAGKAGAAAGCCCAGGATGTCCTCTTTACAGCACAGTGGGACTAACATAGATTGCAAGTGTAATGTTTAAAATATAGGGCTGAATACCATGTCCCCCACAGAGGACAAAAATGAATTGATGGGTCTCGGACCACATCATCTTCTTCCACATTTATAAGTAACAAACTACAGAAAGCCTATAAATTGTTCCCTTTTTTCAATGTTATTTTTTCCTACCCTTCATCCAGGAAACCCAGTTCTGTGTAGCTTTTAGTGGTGCTAGATCCTCCCAGCTCCTTCCGAGTAACATTTGGCCTCCCGGATGTCGCACTGATTAATGCCCTCCTTATCAGCTCTGTGAGTTTAGACAACTCTCCCTTGGCAGGTTTGTTGTAGTGAACTTGGTTAATTTTAAAAGTTTATCAGTTTTATAAAAGTGAACTCAGTGATTACTCCTGGAAGTTTTATGAAAGTCTATTCACACACACACACACACACACACACACACACACACACACACACACACACAAACACACACACACACACACACACACACACACACACACAAACTCACAAAAAGTCTAAATCATTATGTCGCCTCCTTTCTTCATGAGGAAAAAAACATCCCATGGGAATAAAAATGGAATCACAGACATGCCAAAAACTATCTAGTATTTTGGCCTTAAGAAACAAACCAAATAAATAAATGAACACAATTTTTTTAGTTGGTCATAATCTCTCTTAAGCTCAAGTTTGTAGAAAATTGTGGAACCTGAGGCAACCAAGGCTTAACAGTGTAGAGCAATGGTTCCCAACCTTTTTAGACTTGTGTACCCACTGAGTCATTTTGTCATACCACTAGTACCTCTTCAGTTAAATGTAATGATGATTCTCCAATAATCATTACATCATCCTCAGTTGCAGTATATTATATCCAATAATATAATATACTGCAACTGATTATTAAATGAAAATTATTTATTTAACCCCCATAGAACATTTAATTCTCAGACATTTTATTTTTCATCTCAAATTAACATAAAGATAAAAATGTTGCCTTGAAAGTGAATAAGTAATTAAATAAATAAACCAGGTAACGGCAGGTGCAGGAAAGAGCAGCATCCAAATTACATCAGAAACTCACCTAAATGGGCGAAAACTGAGATTCCACATTTTACACTGGATTGCATAATTCTGTGATTCCGACTGCAGTTTCTGCATTGCGCAAATCATGGGGCCTACATATCTCAGTCCTGTTTTTATTTTATTTTATTTTTTAAATTTTTACACACCTGGGATATTTTTGCACGTATCCCCTGTAATATATTTGGGAATCACTGCTTTAGACGATGTCAAGGGCTGAAGGAACTGTCCAAGGTCCTGAAAGTGGTGGAATGTTTCAGAACCTTGGACAGTGTAGCCTGGCCCTTGCCTTTCTCTGCAGTGTCATTCAATTCTAGTTTTCCTTCACTGATCCATCTGGGACTTCTCCCATAGACAAGGATTTCTTCAGGAGAATTTTGTTTTGGCCAATCAGAGAACAGAACGGGGTTTTTCGAAAGACAACGTCGATTTTCTGCACAGTGTCTGCTAGTTAGTTTAGCAATGGCGGTGGAGGAAGTGAATGAAGCCAGTCTGTGTTGATAAGGCTTCCAAATTAAATTAAATTTGTCTGACAAAGCAGCAGTTCTCATTTACAGCCGTCTCGTTCGGCTCGGTACTTCTCTCCTCTCAGTAGGGTTGTTTACATTGCACACAATTTCTGGTTAGCTTCTTAGCTTAGCCTCCTTCACAGTGGAGCTGGCATACACATATACATCGTGGCCAACCGATCCAATCATTTTAAACTTCAGCAGAGGCCACGCCTCCAGCAAGAATCGCTTCTCTATAGCCGAGAGTCCAGACCCTCGATCCAATCATTTTAAACTTCAGCAGAGGCCACGCCTCCAGCAAGAATCACTTCTCAATAGCTGAGARTCCAGACCCTCGTATGAAGCAAAGGGAAGAACAGGGGTCTGGTTTTTGCCAGGCTATGGACAGTGTGAAGGGCTGAAGCAACTGTCCAAGGTACTGAAAGAGCTGGAATGTTACAAGACTTTGTAGAGGGTAGTTATAATTCTAAACCCCTGGACATAATGATGAACCCACATGATAAAGCACATCAAGTTCACAGAAAAAAGACCCCACCACCAGTGTGGACCATCCATCACACCCAACTGTAGTCCTCTTCTGCATAGGATACAGGAAAATTATTGTTCAAACTAACATATGTAATCAGATAATACCCACATCAGTAGTTGTGTTTATGTCAGATTTAGGGCAAACMAAACCCCACAACCAGATTCAAATCAGACCAGGTCAATGACAACTCAAAGTCTGTGCAGCTGGGTACAAGACACAATCTTGTGATTTTTGTCAGAATGAGCACAAGTATACATCAAAAGGMAAAAGAGTCATGTTCCTGTATCCAGCACTGGAGCAGTAATTAGCAGTAACTTTACCTGGTGCAGATAAACAACAGACCAGACCTTTGGTATATGACATTAAGCAGCATGTTAAACTGGTGTTTGAATATTTAAATAAAATACTGCCTTTAACTGACAGTATGCATATAACAACAGGAGGTACATGAGGTAGCATTAAGCTTAGCAGGCTTRGAMAATAAGTMAGGAAAATGTGCCTWTTCCACTTTCCTCCAACGTCTGTGTCGTGTTATTGTCTTTACTGAGGGTCTGATCCCATATGACTTGGTGGTCAGGTTCCCCCATACTAGGGGTCTGGTGCACTTTAATTTTTGATTTTGTTTGCAATTGTTTTGTTGGTTGTATGTTTTTGCTTCTGTCTATTTTTTTGTGATTACAGCATTTTTCTTTTGCAGCATTTTGTGTTTCAATTATGTTTTTGTATTTTGGAGTTTGCATCATTCACATGTTTCACCATTTGCAGCGCATTAAGATGTTTGCTGTGTGTTTAATTGTTTGCTGCACATTTGCACCTGGCAGCCACGGTTATATMAGCTCTGGTCTTAAGCTGAAACAAGAATTGGAGGATGGGGCAACAGCTCCATCTGGACAAGGTGCAGGCAGGATCATCACATACTTCAGATGCATGTTTTGGATGGTTGGAAAATGCTGGAGTTTTCAGAGGAAAGACAGACTTAAAATCTGAACACAAAGCATTTAGCTGCATATTAATGCAATCCCTGTTYTCTGAGTGTTATTGTTTTATAATTATAAATTTTATTATATTGTTAGTGAAGATGTAATATCTTTAGGTTTAAATCACAATAATAATAAAGGAGCATATCTGTACTTCACTAAGATCAACATCTTTGGGTACAGAAACAAGAGACTGATTTCTCTGTGACAGGTTATCTATTGGTCAAATTAAGTTACAGATTTGTAAGGTTTGTTGGGATTTTATCTCACAATTTGTTCATACAGCACACATGTATAATTCACAAGGACATTCTAGATTAAATTGTTAAAGTCCTTACAGGCAACACAGCCGAACCAGAACTGTCTGAAAGCAAAGCTGCTGCAGGTCTGTAACCAGGGAGGAAGAGTAGAGCATCAAAACACTGATGTCATTATTATGAAAAAGAAAGCTGAAGAACAGTACAGATGGAAACAAGGAGCCTGAAAGGTTTGGAGCCTGATGGTTCAAGTGTTCAGGCCTCACAGACTTTTGGAAATAAGATATGCTGTAACTTTGACCCTCCTTTTCTAATGAAACACTTTACTCTGTTAGCCTGACAAGGATGGAGCCGAGAAGGGAGATTAGAATCCAGCGGGATTGTGTAGTAAAGCAGTGGCCAGGCTAGTGGGAGCCATGTGGAGCTGCCTAAACTCTGGCTGGTACAAAGCACCACCTATTTGTACAAAGCAGAGATTGGCGCAAGTCTTTTTTTTTTTGCAAGTCCAAGTCTTGGACCAAAAATACAAGTCAAGTCTCAAGTCTCTTGACCTCATTTCCAAGTCTCATTGCATGTATTATGTATTTAATGTAACATATTTAACATGTATTTAATTATTTATTTTCATTCATTATGAACACGTTTTCTCATGTACCTCTATTGTTTAGCTTATTAAAGCCTTGTTAAAGCCTATCTGTTCGAGTTTCTGAGGTATTTTGACCGCTGCTGCTCCCTGCTCTGGTAACAGCATGCAGAGTGAGCGCAGAGCAGAGGAGGGAGAGAGAGAAAGAGAGAGAGAGAGAGAGAAAGAGAGAGAGAGAGAGAGAGAGAGAGAGAGAGAGAGAGAGAGAGAGA